>NC_049247.1:9690605-9756742 GCF_011100685.1 Canis lupus familiaris
AGTGAAAACTCAAATTCTCCTATTGTGCTAAGGTTGGGGGGCACAGAGTACTAAGAGACAACCTCCTTCCCCCAGCGGCTTAAATAAGACAATTGGAAAGACCAATTTATGTGAAACAAGGAAGGAACATTGCAGACATCTTAGCTTCGCATGCTACATTTTCTATGAACGCACTAGGATTCAGAAAAAGAATATCTTTGAAGGGCTGTAATTAGGGAAAGGTTCCCAAAGAGAAGACAAAACACCATAATTTATTAATTACTGCATGGCAGTTTTTAACCTCTTCACATTTTTAGGCATGAGCTGCCTTAAGGAATTTAAATAGACAAGTGCCCAAGTATAGTTTTTTTTTTTTTTTAAGATTTTTATTTATTCATGAGAGACCACAGAGAGAGGCAGAGACACAAGCAGAGGGAGAAGCAGGCTCCATGCCGGAAGCCCGATGTGGGACCTCGATCCCGGACTCCAGGATCACGACCTGAGCCAAAGGCAGACGCTTAACTGCTGAGCCACCCCAGGCGTCCCAGTGCCCAAGTATAGTGAACAACAGGAGCAATCAACTATAGACTGAAGTGCGTCTGTGGGTACATTAATGGGAAGTCAGTAAAATACTGTGGTAGTGCCAGGTTTTAAAAGTACACAGAGGGGGTTAAGTCTTGGTAGGACATAACTGAGAGGCAGTTGTTAATTTTTGGGAAGAGATTGGCCACACGGAAGGTATTATTTATTTATTTATTTTAAAAGATTTTATTTATTTATTCATGAGAATACACAGAGAGGAGAGAGAGAAGCAGAGACACAGGCAGAGGGTGAAGCAGGCTCCATGCAGGGAGCCTGATGTGGGACTCGATCCCAAGTCTCCAGGATCACACCCTGGGCTGAAGGCAGCGCTAAAACCGCTGAGCCACTGGGGCTGCCCGCCACACGGAAGGTATTTAGAGATGCATATTACATTATTTATATAATTCTATATAATTTTTTTGTTTTAATTTCAACAATAAAATTTGACAATTTTAAAAAGTAGTTCCCTGTTAAGCATGCAAGTAGATTTAGGTAGAGTCTGAATTCGTTTAAAGGAACTATAATAGCTGGCCCTGACTATACTGGATCTTCACATCACCCTTATCAGTGATGGCCCAACCAAAAAGAGGAGAATAGCTCAAGGTTATGAGCTCAGGCTTCATCTGCTAGGCAGGGCTTAGAATGGACACTATTCAACATCTGTATATGTGGCCATTTTTCTACACTTCAAAGTTAGCCAACCCACATCATGACCCCATCATTTCTTTAAAAATGGGAATATACTGTCACCTTGCAGTTACACCTTATAGGCCTAGGGCCCACTCTTTCTCATTAAGATCCTGCATATTCATATTTGGCTTCATTATACACTAATTCTACAGTAACTCCAGAAAGCAATCTTATTTCTGCAATTCCAAGGTCTTAAGGAAAGCCATTCTGTACCCCCATGTGCTGATCTAAGAAATCCTTTAGGATTTTGGCTGACTTGTAGATGAGTTCCTGAGGACCTACTTATTTACCATATGAAGTGGTTGGGGTTCTGAGCCACCCGGGCTGTCCACCAAGGGGTAGGGGGGAAGGTGGGGGGGGGCAGTGAATAAATGCCACTGTGGAAGGCTTCTCAGGCAGCAGCTTGCCAGCCTTTTCCCTGATGTACATAAACGCCTCTCTTTAGACTTGCTCTTGCCAATGACGGTGAACGTGAGTCTTAGTATTTCTTACTTGCATTTCTATCCCTGTGCAGGGAAGAAGGTGCTAGCTGTTGTATGGCCCTTGGTTTGCCTGGTATTCCCTGGGCTTGCTGAGCCTTCGAAAAGATTGCTCTGGCTATTCAAAATTTGTATATTGCCAGTGTAAAAGTGCAATTGTCTTTTAGTTCTTGGAGCTTCTCCTTCACAGTCTCTTAGATTTGCTATTTTGGTGCCCTGAAATGAGGTGAAAACTGATCATAGTGTTTCCATTCAGGCGGTGGTTGCGGGAATCCAGCAGGCTCACGCAGAACAGTTGGCCAACATGAGAATCCAGGATCTGAAAGTCAGCCTCAAACCCCTGCACTCTGTGAACAATCCTATTCTGAGAAAAAGGAAATTACTCGGGTAACTGAGCTTATTCTGTGGATTCTCCTTCATGGTCCGCATGGTTAAGCGCAGGGTTCTGAAAGAACAGCCAGTGGTTTGCCCTTTTGCTACTTAAGAGGGTAGAAAGGGTAAACCCCTTTAAATAGCATGAGAAGTTAGAGACACTCAATAGTTAATTATTTATCTGAAAAATGTGCTGCCTTATGTTTAGAGTTAACTGTGGAGAATTGGTTTTTGAGGTTTCACCTTGTTGTTCCTCTCTCCCAAACTTTTAAAGCACCAAGCCAAAGGACTGTGTTTATATCCATGACCGTGAGAATGGAGCTGAGGATTCAAATGTTGCCTTGGAAAAGCTTCGAGATGTGATTGCTCAGTGTATTCTCCCCCAGGCTGGTAAAGGTCACGCCATTTATGAATGTTCCGTATGTGTGGGTGGGGTGTGTGTGTGTGTGCGCGTGCACGTGTGCACATGACAGAAGGAGCAGTTTAATTTGAGGCTTTCTTTTTCATTTTTGTGTTATAAGAAAATAAGTACATTATATAAATTACTCTGTGCCCACTAAAATAAGAGAGGGCAGCGGGAGCTCAGAAAGGTGGTTAAATTGTGCCCCTCCTTTGGTTTTCTCTAAAACTGCTAGTTAAGGTTTAATTGCCTGTGTCTGGTGCAGCATGCAGTTTTATGTTTTCTTAATTTGTTAACGAAGGCACAGGATAGAAGATGAAGAATGGAAAATGTGGACAGGATCAGCGTGTGAAGAACAGGAAGCATTTCCAGAGCCTTTAGAGTACAAGGCTATCATTAATTTGTGAATATAAAGAGAGCACCTCCCAAGTTGTATCATGGCCAGAGTGTGACTTGTACACGTCTCCTTTTGAGTGAGAACTTTGTTTTAGTGTGGTCTCTCTCCACTTGGTGGAGTGTAATGGGCTCTTCTCAGCAGACGAATGAGATGCTTCAAGTAGGAAGCCAGAAGGCTGTCTACATTCCTTGGGTTTTTAGAGAATTCACATAGTGTACTTAGATAGCTTCCAAAGAAATGAGCTTAGTAGGATAAAGAAGGTGGTCCACTCAGCCTTGTTCTGTCCTCTCCTGGTCTGTTAGGTTAACATCTGTTTTTAATCAGCAGCAGAGTCTGACTCTGTTTACTTCCCAGACTCTAGTGCTAAGACCCTAGGTACATCCGAGGATTTGTGTGAGGCTATCTGAGTAGAAGAGTGCAAAGCCCAGAAGTGGCCTACGTGTAGTGTAGGCACTAGTAGTAACAACAATGCTAAAGTTTGCACTTTTACTCATCACTTCTCAACAAGTTAGACATGTCCTTCCATCTCTGACCCTTAAAATCCCATGATGCCACAGGAAGACACAACTTCTTCATCTTTATCAATAGGAGAGAATGAAGATGAAAAGCTGAATGAAGTAATGCAGGAGGCTTGGAAGTATAACCGGGAATGCAAACTCCTAAGAGATACTCTGCAAAGCTTCAGCTGGAACGGTAGGAACCTTCTTTCTTTCTCCGTGGATGCAGAGAGTGATTATTTGTAGAACATGGAGGATATCTGGGGGCTGGCTGGGGTTGTTTTGAGGTGAAGTGAGGCTAGAGAGTGAGCGGAGTATTATGGGACGACGGGGGTTAGTCCTACATTAGCTGCACAGGTGTATCTAGATGTCTGGCTCTTTCACTTGTTGAGTTTCAGAGTTCAGATAAACTGTGTGCTGCAAATTCAATCCTGCAGATCCCCTGTCATACATCACATGATTCCGTTATTGGGTTCTTGTCAAGAATCTCCCTTCCAAACATTTGGAGACTGACTTTTTCTTTTTTGCATTTCAGGTCGTGGATTCACAGATAAAGTCGATAGACTAAAACTGGCAGAAATTGTGAAGCAGGTGATAGAAGAACAAACCATGTCCCATGAATCCCAATAATGACAGCTTCAGACTTTGTTTTTTTTAACAATTTGAAAAATTATTCTTTAATGTATAAAGTAATTTTTATGTAAATTAATAAATCATAATTTCATTTCCACATTACTTAAAGACACTGTATAGATTTAGATACAGGACTTACTCATAGTATAGTTCATTTGTTTTTAAGAAAAGCTCAGTTCTTAGAGATACACTATTACTCTAGGACTGTTTTCTCATATGTTTGTAAGATGACAGATGGTATTGTCAAACAAGATTGTTTTATTTGTAATAAAATGTACAAAAACCATTTGCCAGTGGTAGACAAAGGACTGACTATACTGACCTGTCTGTTAGTAAACAGTTGAACCAAGTACTGTGGAATCTGGTTTCACTTGCCCTGTGTATTTGCTTTCTGCACTATTGGTAGATTACCTCTGGTGCCAAAAAACTTCTGTGGATCCATACTGCAGACTGCCTGCTGAAATCCACAGGATACAAATTCCCATAATGGAAGAGACAGGGAGATGAGCCCTCATTTCTCTTGTTCCTAATTATTTTGGGCAAAGTGGTAGCATTTCTTTTTTGTCATATCTTTTAAAAGGTATTGGTGTGTTTCTTAAACCTAATGGGATTTTGAGTTTGTTCTTTTCATGCAGAACCAGAGCTTCATTCCATTCATCTGAGGTCCCGCTCAGTCCTCTCCCCTTCCCTGCAGCCCCACCAAGCTCTGTTGCTTCTTCTTCTTCTTCTTCTTTTTTTTTTTTTTCTTTTTCTCTGTTCTCCTGGCTCTATTTATTGGATGATTTTTCTGAGAAAGTTACATATCATGTAAACTGGACTTTTGGGTTAGCATCTAAGGTGGTCTAGTTTTTTTCTCTCAGAGCTTCCCTTGTACTGTCAAATGTTTTGGCTTGCATTTTACATTGACATCCTGGGCTACATTTATTTTGATCAGTACCCTTCATTTTCAGGAAGGGTGGTTTTGGCCCAGAGATTAGCTGTTTGAATGGAAAACAAGCCTGGATGCTTTTTAAAAGTTTTCTGTTGTGCACATGGGCTTCCATAAACCATTTTTATTTACTTATTTATTGTAGCAGTTTTTGGTGGGTACCTGCGTTGGTAAATAGAAGGGCTAGCAGGCAAATTTCCAATTTACAGAGCAGAGGAAGATGATCTGTTGACACAGTTCTTCACTTTCATCCTGTCACATTCTCTTCAATCAAAATTGATCTCACAGAGCTCACTTTGTAACTCCTCCACTTTATTCGGCATGTCTTCAGGATGACATTTGGTTAGTATGCCCCATATGTATGTGACTGGATGTGTGGGATAAAAATACAAAGTATCTTGTAAGAATTAACTTACTACATTGAATAATAAATATTTTTTGAGGTAAGGCTTCCTAATCTTAGGTGATGAATTACTTATAAATAGATACCCTGTATATTATGCTGAGTGAAATAAGTCAGTCGGAGAAGGACAAACATTATATGGTCTCATTCATTTGGAGAATATAAAAAATAGTGAAAGGGAATAAAGGGAAAAGGAGAAAAAATAAGTGGGAAATATCAGAAAGGGAGACAGAATATGAAAGACTCCTAACTCTGGGAAACGAACTAGGGGTGGTGGAAGGGGAGGTGAGCGGGGGGTGGGGGTGACTGGGTGACAGGCACTGAAGTGAGCACTTGAGATGAGCACTGGGTGTTACTCTATATGCTGGCAAATTGAACACCAATAAAAATAAATTTATTAAATAAATAAATAAATAAATAAAATATTGGCTAACTAAAATCTATGAAACCTGAGTAAGCTTCTGGAATAAAAATCATTAATGGAAAAAAAAATAGATACCCTGTAAAGAGAATTCAGTAGTTGTTTTTTTTTTTTAAAGATTTTATTTATTTATTTGAGAGAGTGTACAAACAGGGAGGAGCAGAGGAAGAGGGACACCAGACTCTGTGCTGAGCATGGAGTCCAAGGGGCTGGATGGATCCCATGATCCCGAGATCATGACCTGAGCAGAAATCAAGAGTCAGATGCTTAACCAACTAAGCTATGCAGATGCCCCAGTTTTCAGCTTTTCAAAGCTAAAAATAGATATGTAATTTTTTAGGGGCACCTAGCTAGCTCAGTTGGTAGAGCTTGTGACTTGATCTCAGGTTATGAGTTTGAGCCCTATGATCGGCATAGAGCTTACTTAAGAAATTTTAATTTTTAAAAAAATTAAAAAGATAGCTTTTTAAAAAGAGCTTATAAGGATGCCTGGGTGGCTTAGCGGTTGAGTCTGCTTTCGGCTCAGCGCGTGATCCCAGTATCTGGTATTGAGTCCCTCGTCGGGTTCCCTGAAGGGAGCCTGCTTTTCCTTCTGCCTATGTCTCTGCCTCTCTCTCTGTCTCTCTCTGTGTGTCTCTCATGAATAAATAAATAAATCTTTTTTAAAAAATAAAAAGCTTATATTCATGTGAGAAAGAACAAATAGAAGGAATTATTGGTTAAAGAACTCAGATGTTCTAAATCACATCTTGTGTGTGAATCAAGCAATGTGTTTCAATTTGAGAATTGGAAAATTGGATATACTTAGTTATAATTATATTTTTATTTATTTAAAAAATAGAAGTGTTCTTTCATTTCTGATTATTTTATCCTACAAAATGACAACCTAATTTGCCCTGCCTGTTTGGTTAAAATAAGGGAAATATCTTAAATCTGTGATAATTTCCAAATTATTTAATTGTAAGAGGCCTTCTCTCATATAAAATATGAGAAGAAATTCAGCTAAAAATCATTTTACCTTTTTTGCTATACACTTTTTTATATTATTTTTTATTGGAGTTCGATTTGCCAACATATAACACCCAGTGCTCATCCTGTCAAGTTGCTATACATTTTAAAAATGGACTTGTGATATGACAGTACAAATTTTTTGCCAGATGCTAAAGATTAAGTTTTTAAATCTGTATTAGGAATTAATATTACTGAGTTGATCTGCTCTCTTGCTCATATCTAAAATCTTATGGTACTGTACCATTCCCTTTTTTTGTTTTGTTTTAAGATTTATTTATTTGAGAGAGCAAGCACAAGTGCAGGGAGGGGCAGGAGAGAAAGAGAATCTCAAGCAGACTCCTCACTGAGCATGGAGCCTCACAGAGGGCTTGGTCTTACAACTCTGAGATCATGACTTGAGCCAAAACCAGGAGTCAGGATGCCCAATGGACTGAGCTACCCAGGTAACCCCGTACCATTACTTTTTGAATTAGATAGGATATATCCCCATTTTTGAGTGTTACTTGCAGTTACAACCCTTTTTAAAAAAGGTTTTGTATTGTAAATATTTGACTTGATAAAATATTTTCATGAAGGATAAAAGATGTACAGTTTTATTTTAATTCATCATAGAATGTACAGGAGAACAACTGCAAGGAATGTGGATAGTGCTTTTTTTCCCTTTTGAAAGTACTGGTAAATATGTCAGGAAATTGACACAAACCCAAACCCAAGGACTTACACAGACATTACATTTCAATTTTAGTTATAAGAGTGAAGAAATCTACAAAAATTCTTACACAGTCCATTTTTTATTTTCTTGATGGAATGGTAAAAAGATAGCTAGTTAATCAGTTTGTTTTTATGTTGGGGCAGTTGGGAGGAATTGAATGTTGGTCATGATCACTTGTATACTTCCATGGTAAAACTAAGCTCATTTCATTTATCACTTAATATGTTAATTAGTAAAACTTCAAGTAGGGAAGAATTATGTTTATATTCAGACACCATGCAAAGTGTTTAAACATCTGTTATGAACAAAGGCTGAAAAAGGAGGGTTGAGCTGCAAACAATGTCCTGAATACTACGGATATGAGGAAAGGAAGCAGTGGATACAGAGAACTTTGTCCTGCTTAGAGATCCCCAAAGAATCCCTGTCCCCTCCCCCTACCTCCTGCCAGAATGTTGGGTTTCAAAGAATGAGCAGATTAACGGATATCAGGTGTAGTGTGGCCTGGGCTGAGAATAAGGATAATTTGCCTGGGTTATAGTACTGTCTGAATCATTACAGTCCACCTATGTGGCATAACGGTGAAGATAAAGGGAACTTACCCAAGGAACATTAGAGCTTCTGCTGTTGGAAGGAAGTCATATTGTAAGGGAACTACCAAAGGCCAAGAGCGAATAGAAATAGAGCCCCGAAGCCTGTATTACTCAAGCTGCGCAGCAGTCACCCCTTAGGGAGCCAGCCAATATCCGGGGCTAGTGCCTGAGTCTCAGCATGTCAAGAACTGTTGCCTTGAGACCTAGGCCACGCAGCATCAACTGATTCACAATGGCCATATCTATGGCAGTTTCTTTGAGACACTCTGCCTCTATACTGCCTTCACTATGGAAAAACCAAGGGGCCTTGAAAGAGGGTAAGATAAAGTTTCAGACTTGGGCTCAGCAAAAGAGGGACTTCAGGCTGGGACCAGTGCCACAATTGTCCTCTGTCAGGTTGGGGATTTTGTTGCTGTTGGTACTGATTTTCTTGCCAAGCTTGTACTGTGACCCTGGATCTGTATATTACTCTTCTTATGAAACAGTCATCCCCAAGAGTCTGACAGCCAAGGGAAGGGAAGACCCAGGGGAAAAGGCATCCTATGTACTATTAATGCAGGGCCAGAAACAGGTGATTCACCTGAAGGTGAAGAGAGACTATTTTGTGAGTAATTTTCCAGTCTTCAGCTACCACAATGGTGTCCTGGGGCAAGAAATGCCTTTCATCTCGCATGACTGTCACTATGAAGGCTACATAGAAGGAGTCCCAGGTTCTTTTGTTTCTCTCAACACCTGTTCGGGCCTCAGGGGCATCCTGATTAGGGAGGGAAAACCCTATGGCATTGAGCCCATGGACACTTCAAAACGGTTTGAACATGTGCTGTACACCATGGCACACCAAGCTCGAGTCTCCTGTAATGTCACTTCCAAAGGCAGCCAAGTGGTGTCCACCAGCCGGCAACAAGGGAGCAGGGAGCCTCGCAGTCTACAGGCACCGTCCTCCTTTTGGTCACACACCAAGTACGTGGAGATGTTTGTCGTGGTCAACCACCAGCGGTTCCAAATGTGGGGCAGTAACGTCAATGAGACAGTCCAGAGAGTAATGGACATCACCGCTCTGGCCAACATCTTCACTAGGGGAATAAACACAGAGGTGGTGTTGGCTGGAATGGAGATCTGGACCGAGGGGGACCTCATAGAAGTCCCAGCGGACTTGCGAGTTACACTCAGGAATTTCAATAGCTGGAGACAGGAGAAGCTGTTCCATCGTGTGGAGCACGATGTTGCCCACATGATCGTTGGACATCATCCTGAAGGGGATGCGGGGCAGGCATTTCTCAATGGTGCCTGTTCGGGAGGCTTTGCAACAGCCGTTGAATCCTTCCATCATGAAGATGTCCTCCTGTTTGCAGCGCTCATGGTCCATGAGCTCGGGCACAACTTGGGTATTCAGCACGACCACTCAGCCTGCATTTGTAAAGATAAACACTTTTGCCTCATGCATGAAAATATCACTAAGGAAAGTGGCTTCAGCAACTGCAGCTCTGACTACTTCTACAAGTTCCTCCGGGAGCATAAAGGGGCCTGCCTATTTAACAAGCCTCGGCCCAAAGGTCGCCTGCGTAGGCAAGCCACATGTGGAAATGGTGTGTTGGACTACAACGAGGAATGTGACTGTGGACCTGACTGTGGTAATAACCTTTGCTGTGACCAAACATGTCGGTTGAAGGAGCAGGCACAGTGTAATGATGGACTATGCTGTTTTAATTGCCAGTTCAGACATAAAGGATTCATGTGTCGTTCTGCTTTGGGAGAGTGTGACCTCCCAGAGTATTGTGATGGTTCTTCTGGTAAATGCCCCACAGACCTCTATAAGCAAGATGGTACACTGTGTGATATAATTCACTATTGCTTTAGAGGCCGGTGTAAGAACCCTGATATTCAGTGCATGGATATATATGGTTCCCCTGCAGTGTCTGCTCCAGAAGACTGTTATATTTCTATGAACAGCAAAGGTAACCGGTTTGGGAACTGTGGCTTTGGGGCCTCACCTAGGTCAAAATATGTTAAGTGCTTTGATGAGAATATATTTTGTGGGAAACTTGTTTGTACAAATATTAGACGGATACCAGTAATCAAACCCTATCATACACTGATCCAGGTCCCTTATGAAAAAGACTTCTGCTGGAGCATGGATGCCTATAACATCAGTGATATCCCTGACGATGGAGATGTGCACACTGGCACTCTCTGTGCCCCACACAAAGTCTGCATGAATTACTCTTGCACTGATCATGTCGTACTCAAGTACGACTGTGAACCAAAAGAAATGTGTAATGGGAGAGGAGTTTGCAACAATTTAAAGCACTGCCATTGTGAGGCTGGCTATGCCCCACCTGACTGCAAAGCTCCAGGAAATGGTGGTAGTGTGGACAGTGGTCCCCCCAGCAAATCACCTAATAATGAAAATCTAAGTGCAGGAGGAATTGCCATTCCTACTAAACGTACAAGTGAAATGAAGATTCTTGGCAAGGTAATTTTCATACTCCCCGCATTTCTTTTACTATTATTGTTGATTTTAATATTTTTCATTAGCCTTAGGGCTGGAATTGAGTCAATAGAGACTCCAGGGGGATCCTCAGAGGTGACCTCAGAGACCACAACGACTACTGAGGCAACAGAGTTCCTAACACAGGACTTAGGAAAGAACGTTGCAAATGTTTCAGAGATGGGTCCAGAGAAGGAGCCACAGGAAGCCCAACCACCAGAGGAGCCCTCCCCACCGCAGGAGGAGCTGTTTCCACAGGAGGTGCCCCCACCCCAGGAGGCCCCCCAACCACAGGATGCACCCAAACCACAGGAGACCCCCAAACCAAAGGAAGCCTCACCCCCAGAGGCCTCTGCAACCCTGGACACCCCACCCCCAGACGCCCCTCCACCCCCGGACTCCCCTCTACCCCCCGACACCTCTCCACCCCCGGACATCCCTCCACCCCCCAAGGCCCCACTGCCTGAAGTCCCAGGAGAGCCTGTACCATAGAGGTAGCAGGTGAAGGACAGGAAAAATCAAAGGCAGAAGAATAGTGGAGGAAGAAGCTAAATACATAAAATACGTCACGCACTGAATGGGAATGAGAGGCTCATAGAGGCAAAGGTGAAGTGAGAATTGATGGCTCCAGTGGCTCTAACTGGACTATATAGTTTAGAGAAACATAGTAATCTGGGAGGAGGGAATCTAGCTTTCAATATTTATATTAGCAATTTGGTTATACATTGATACATGAAATCATAAAAATATTGTGTAGCTTTTACCCATTTCCTGAAACCATTTTATTTAAGCTCTTCTCATGAATCATTGCTATAAATATCTTGCGTCACTTGGGTCAATTTCTGAGCTAAAATTATTTTTCAGGGCATACCATCTTCCATCTACATTGTTTGACACAATTATTGTACCTATATTATTACTATCCTGAGATTATTCAACCAAGTCACATAAATGCATTATTTTAGGAACATTATCTTTTGAGTACTCTAATTTGCCATGACAGTTTCTATTCATGAAATAGAGGTAAGTTGAAATAAATAAAAGACAATGTTTGGATGAAGCATCACTTCAGTTCTGATGCAGCTTAGTAATTGGGGATTTTTCTATATTGAGGCTCACTGGAACAGGCTGCAGCTGAATCAGGGATCCAGCTGTATGGGGTAGTCTGGGCAACAGAGGCCAGGGGACATATACACAGTGTTGAATTCATGTTTGACTTTTGTTTATTCTCTTGATTTCTTAATTTCTATATTAAAGGTGATATTTACTCACTGGTAAACCATGGGAAACTCTCAAATTATAGGTAACACATAAAATTGGTAAATCTATGTAGAGAGATCATAAAGCATATATAACAATAAGAATCCCATTCTATCCAAGACACTGTGCTAAACACTTCACATTTGTTGTCTTAATTTTATCCTCCCATCTGTCCTCTGAGACCTCCATCTTCTAAAAGAGGAAACAGACCCCAAAGAGTTCTGCTCTAGAGTTAGCAACAGGTGTCTTGCCCAATGTACAACTGAATCTACATTCCCCACTGCTTCATGAGCCCTTCCTTCAAAAAAAAAAAAAAAAAAAGTGACAAGTGACTTTAAAGACAATCGATATGTCCTTTATGTGCCCACAACATGGCTTCTTCCTCAGTGACTCTGAGGAAACTAAAGCCATACCAGACGGGTGCTTGATCACTATCGTGAACCCACCAGACTGTGTACTTGTTACCAATGAAAGTGCCTTTCCCCCTATTACATCCTGACGTCATGGAGTGTCAGGTTTTATCTTATTCAGCTCTGAGGTCCCAGCTCACTGTAGGTGCTCAGTAAATGTTGACCAAGTGAAGGACTTTAAAATAGGAGGGTAACTTCTATGAATGCCACTTGCCAAAACCTTGCTCGGGTGCAGTGTTGCTTCATGTTGAGTGTTCTGAGTCTCAGGGAAGTTCCTGAGCATCAGTCCCTGATGATACACTTGCTGAGTCCCTCTTCTAATGCCTGACACACATGCGCAGAAGAGAACAGAAAAAAAAATTCCGTTAAGACGTGATTTCTGCCTTCAAGAAGCTTATGTTAATTACTTTTGCTGGAACAAAACTAAACTTCAGGGCAAAATCCAAACTCAGGACTTCGTTATGTAAGATTCCAGGTCATGGGATTCGCTGCTAACCAAATCTCAGCGTGTTTTGTGCCAGAAGATCAGGATGCATGGTGAAAAGACACCATTAGTTGGTAGTCAGCCGAGAGTTGTGACGACAAGGGTGAAACTGAGTAAGTGAAGGTCTCCACTTGTAAACTTACACATGTGATTTGGGACTTTTTGAAAAAGATGTGGAGGATTTCTGCTGAGAAGCACTTCAGTGGAGAGCAGGAGGGGTTACTTTCCTAACTGCACATGTGATGGTGACTATGGTAAGAGTTAAAGAGCATCACATATTTTTACTAGCTTCTCAAGCATAAGGGAATCATGATTTAGATAGGGGGTAATTATGCTTAGCTAATTTAATGGTGTTCTTTAAAGACCAAAAGTCAGATAGATAATTGGGAAACTATCAGTAAAACCTATTTAAAACTCCACAACATGAATACTTGGGTGGCTCAGTCAGTTAAGCATCTGCCCTCGGCTCAGGTCATGATCTTGGGTCCTGGGATCCCAGCCCCTGGTTGAACTCCCTGCTCAGCGAGGAGTCTGCTTCTTTTTTTTTTTTAATTTTTTAAATTTATTTATGATAGTCACAGAGAGAGAGAGAGAGAGAGGCAAAGACACAGGCAGAGGGAGAAGCAGGCTCCATGCACCGGGAGCCCGACGTGGGATTCGATCCCGGGTCTCCAGGATCGCGCCCTGGGCCAAAGGCAGGCGCTAAACCGCTGCGCCACCCAGGGATCCCCTCTGCTTCTCTGTCTTCCTCTGCCTCCACCCCTACGCTACCCGCACTTACCCCCCCCCCCCATTAGTGAATGTAATATTTTTTTTTTTTTAGTAAATGGAATCTTAAAAAAAAAAAACCCAAACCAAAAAACTTCACAATATTTACATCAAACTTTAGAAAAATTTAGCAAATATGCAAGTTGTAAGTTGAATGAACTTTGTTTTTTAGTTGCTGTCCTATGACTGCAAGAAGAGGTTGAAGGCAGGAAACAAAGGTCAGGACAGGCTATTTGAATGAAGTTCCTCTGAAAAAGAGATAGAAAATTGGACGTATTTATAAACTGTCAGATGAATCTATTTTTTAAAGATTTTATTGATTTATTTGAGAGAGAGAGGAAGGAGAGAGAGCACAAGCAGGGGGAGTGGCAGAGGGAGAGGTAAAAGCAGGCTCCCTGTTGAGCAGGAAACCTGATGCGGGGCCCAATCCCAGGACCCTGAGATCATGACTTGAGCCAAAGGCAGATGCTCAACCGACTGAGCCACCCAGCCACCCGTGTCAGGTAAATCTTAAAATATGTGGAAACCCTAAATCTCAGGGATTGAAGGCTGAAGTTCTTTAGCATATGCTATGGCAGGGAGGAGACCAATTTTAGTGTGGGCACAAGAAGGGAGGTAGGGTACCTTGGGTTCCAGGTTCAGCGTTCTGCATTTTGTGTGACTGCTTCTACAAAGCACACTCTTGCCTGATCCTCCGCCCCCCACCCCATTATGTTTGGGGTATTCTGAGGCGTTCTTGCTTCCATGTTCCAATAACTTGTGTGGGTAGTCACTAATGACCCAGCCAGCTGCACCTAAGAGATTCTGACAGTGACTCCTTGCCGTCCTTTGCCCCCCCTTCCCTGAGTGGCTATTGTCCTCTCTCTGCTCCCTAAGGCTGGTGGAGACCGAGGCCCTTCCCTTAGTTTCCCAAAGCACAGCCAAGTCCAGGCTCTAGATTTTTATCCAGGTTTAGAGGGAACAAAGGGAAACTACAGTGTGGAAAATAATGTATTTGGGTGCGGCCAATATTAAAGTTCTTGGAGTCCAGACGTCTTGCCCCTCCCTCGGAGACTTGGACAGGTCCTCTCTTTCTTTGGACGTCCCCAACGTGACATCTTTCCTTGTCCATGCAGGAGTACTTTGGGAATGTCCTCAAAACTTGGAGCCAAACACCAACCTCCCTTCTGGGGCTCAGTTGAAGGAAAGTAAAAGATTTATGTTAAACACAGGTGACATATCAACCTCATAGGGGTGCAGTTCTGCACTAAATAAAGTTTTGCACTCATCACCAAAACTTTTTTTTATCTGCAAAATTTCTTGACACCATGTTAAAAATTAAAATGAAAACTTAATGGTATTTACAAACTTCAGAATTTTAGTGTTTCCTTTGGGCAAATATGCTCACTGAAATGTTTTCTCAAAACCAAGAGCAGACTTCCTTCAAGAATGTTTGCAAAGTGCTGACTCTTTAAAATTACTATTCCCCCTGCTTCTGGACATAAGGCTTTAAAACTTCTTGGACCAGGGAAGAATGGGGGGAGAAAAAGGTCCAATACCACTTTCGTTATTTAATATAATTATGGCAGTCTTACATGAGGAGGTCATGTGTAAGGACATGTATGAGGACCAAGAAGGCATTGGATTAGTTTGTGAAGCAGAAAGCCATGGGTGAGTCTTCCCACAGTTAGAAAACAATTTTCCAAATACTTACAAAGGAAACATCGGAGGCGGAATTATGACCAAGTGTTTGCAAACAAATGCCTGTTTTACTGCTGGAAACTACCTAACCGGGCTCTCTAGTGACCTTCCTGAGGTTCTCCAGACACCGACTGTGTCACCACAGCCTGGATTCAGGAACGTCCACTGCTCTCTCGTTATCTAGGGTAGTAAACCTGGTGAGGCATTAAAGGGCTCTGACAACTGGGTCCTCCTGTCCACTTCCAGCCATTATCTCCTATGACTTTTTTTTTTTTAATTTTTTTTTAATTTATTTATGATAGTCACAGAGAGAGAGAGAGGCAGAGACACAGGCAGAGGGAGAAGCAGCTCCATGCACCGGGAGCCTGACGTGGGATTCGATCCCGGGTCTCCAGGATCGCGCCCTGGGCCAAAGGTAGGCGCCAAACCGCTGCGCCAACCAGGGATCCCTCTCCTATGACTTTTGAAAACAAGCATGTCCTCATTTCTCCTATTCGTATGTCTGACAGGGAGGACCTGTGTTCTCGCTATATGCCATGGCCACTTGTCTCTCTGGGCTTTTGATTCTATCAAATGACCTTACTCTTCCCTATGCTCACTTGGTTCAACCTTCCCAGCTCCAGCGAGGCTCTTGAAATTGCTCCAGCATACCTTTCTCTACTTTTTTGAAGGACACATGGGTTCTCTTTGAGAATACTCACGGAAAGAACCTATAGGGCAGTCAGTCTGAAACAGGCCATCAGGGGATTGTTTTCTACAGAACAAGGGAGCATCCATCATCCTTGTCCTTGACTGAAATGACTGGGTGATGGGCACTGAGGAGGGCACTTGATTTGATGGGATGAGCACTGGGTGTTATACTCTATGTTGGCAAACCGAACTTCTACATATATATATATATATATATATATATATATATATATATATATATATATATTCAATGTTGTATATATATATTTAAAAAAAAGAAATCTCCAGTTAGTACGTTGAAAGTGAGAAATGTGTGTACCCACGCAACATGTTCTCAGAACCTCAAAGTCTGAAGGTACTCATGCTTTGGTGGAGAAATGGAAAGAAAGCTTCTCAAAACACATGAGGAATGAGCTGCGAAGCCACAACCTTTCTTCTGTAATGCATTTTCGGTCACCTACTAATCACGAACTAGGTGTGAGTGCAAACAGTTTCCCATGAAAAAGGGAAATAAAAAAAGGCACAGTGTCAGTGCCAGGGGATGGGAGAGAAGGCTCTCCCTCATGCTTATCCACCTAAAGCCCTCCTTTACTTCCCCAGGTAAGGTAGGTCATCAGGAAACTATGGAAATGCAAACAAAGATGCCAAATAAAGCAAAGGCTACCAATTAATCCTATGCTTTGGAAAAATGACAATGGATCCCAACTTTGAGGTAACTGATGTGTCATGGTTTAAGGGAAGCCTACAGACAGGAATCTCTTTATAAAACTGTTGCAACAAAATGATGCCAGTACATTAGATCCCCCAGCTATTCAGGGGAACTCTATTGCAGAATTTACATTTTTATGTAACAATGTGTATATATATATATATATATATATATATATATATATATATATGAAACACTTGGTTTTATTCACAATTTTTTCCAAAACAGATACAATTTTTAATCATCTTTATTGTCACGTTAGCTGTTTTTATGACCAATGTCAATGTCTAGTAGTGTTTTACAAAACAATTAAAGCGTAAGAGAAAACAATCGGCTACCTTTCCTAAACACTGTGAGAGCTCTTTTCTTCTCCTTGGATGATGCTAAGAGCGTGAATGCTGTGTAAGCTTGGAGTCTTGTGTTCTGATAGCCTAAAAAATCCAGCCAGAAGGATTTTCTGAGAGCAAACAACCTTATTTAAAAGAAGAAAGTCACCTTTCTTCTGATTGAGGGGGCTTTCATATTCCCTGTCTCTAAATCCCAGGCGTTACTTTCTGGCTCATTGGTCTTAGACATCGAACTTCACTTCCTTGGGCCTAGGTTTCTGCTTCAGTAAGATGGCCACGCGAAGGACGCCCCTCACATAGTGGGTTGAGAGATTAAGTTAGGTAATGCCTGTGCTCGTATCAGGTGCACTGCTTGGCTTACAGCGGGTGCCCACATAAACACTGAGAAGATCTAAAGTCACCTGTGTCTATGGATGTCAGATTGTATGAATTCTACGTTGTTCAGCAATGGTAAGATCTATCACTACCTAGTCGTAATACTGAATTTCCTTCATACCAATGGCATTCTGGCCTATCATACACATGGGCATTTGCAAACATGTTTCTACTTCCCCTACTAAATTGAAAATCTCTGGGGGGTGAGGAGGAGTAAGATTTGATTGATGTGGCAATCACTGCCTCGGGTCCAGTTACGGGTAAGACTGGTAAGGGCTTTATTCTCTTCCTTAGAGCCCCTCTCAAGACCATGGTGGCATTGAAAGCAACGCTGCTGTTTGGGTCCTAAGTCAAGATTCTAGTTTCCTCCCTCTTCTGACTGTACCTTTAATCCTGAACGTGCAAATGGCTCAGGAGAGGTCAATTTGCACATTTGAGGCTTACTGCCCAACCTTGATGCCTTTTTACAGAGTCTAATTTGACTATGAAGCTGACACATGTCACCTTGTCTCATTCACTCACTCATTGATGCATTCATTCATTCCACCACTATTGAGTCCTTACCTATGAACTATTGAACTAGTAGTAGGGACATGGTAGAAAATAAGACAAAGCCTCTGATCCCATGAAAGTTAAAAAAAAAATCACAAACCTGGCAGAAACAAAAAGATAACTGTATGATGTGCCAGGTTGTAATATGTGTGTGATGGAACAGAATGGAGCAAGAAAGGGGAACAAGAGTGATGTTAGGGTGGAGTGCTATTTGAAGGCCATGGTCAGAGAAGAGGAAGAGCAGACCAGGGAGAGGGAAGTCTAAGTGGAAAAGTCCTGACACGGGAACATGCTTGGCAATGTCTGAAGAACAGCCAAGAGGTCAGCATCATCTGGACAGAGTGGGCATCGTGTGTAGCAGTTGAGGGCTGTGAGTGGAGACAGGTCACATGAAGACTTGGTAAGGATCGTAAAGGAATTATGTTTCTATTTCAGTGGAGATGGGAAACACGGGAGGGCTTTAGCAAAGGAGTGACCAGAGCTGAGAAGTACTGAAGGATCACTCCATCTGCTACATGATCAATGAACAGGCAGGGGTAGGGCGATGGGCCATTGCATAAATAGAGAATCCTTAGAGACCTTGTGATCTGTCAAGTGGGAGATGTTGGAAGCATTCAGGAGGGTGGCTGAAGTGGTAGTGGTGAGAAGAAGCTAGATTCTGGGTACACTGTGAGGTAGAGCTCAAAGGGTTTGCTGACAGAGCAGATGTAGAGTGTGAGAGAAAGGCGGCAAAGAAGGATGACTCCAGTGGCTCTGCCCTGAGCAACTGCAAGGACAGAACTACCATTTACTGAGGTGCAGATGAGTGTGGAAAGAGCAGGCGTTGGACATGGTTAGTTTGAGATGCCTGTTAAACACCTATGTGGGCATGCTGGCTAGGCAGCAAGTTGACTGAGTCTGGAATTCAGGAGAGAAGTCAGCCACAGATGTCTATTTGAGAGTTGCCAGTCTGGAGATGATATCCAAGCCACGGGATCGGTTGACACTGCCTAGGGAGCAGAGTGAGCAGCTAGAGAAAGGAACAGATCTGAGGGCTGGGTGAGGATGTAGCTCCAGGGTGTTTCACGTGTAAGTGTTGATAAGATTGAGGGCTCAGGAAAGAAGTGGGAGAAGGAGTGGCTGGTATGGTATCACCAAGAGAGTGTTGTCCTGAAAACCAAGAAAGGAAAGTGTTTCTAGAAGAGCGTTACACTACAGACTCAGTTCCAACAGCATATTCTCTTGGCTCTACTTTCAACACATACCCAGGCTGTGACCTCTTATCTCCACTGCCCCCAACCCCCCACTGTCCAGCACACTGCCAGCCAACATCAACTCCCTCTTCTCTTCGCCAACCACAAAAGTCTCTAACTGGTCTCTCTGCTTCCACCCTGGCTCTCCCAACAGCCTATTTTCCACCCAGCAGGCAGAGTGATTATTTTAAAAGGTAAGTCAGAACATACTGATCATCTTTTAAGTGCTGCCAATAGGTCCACGGTGAGGACTGAGTTTTGATCATTTGATTTGACAACAGAGACATATCCATTGGTATCCTGGAGCAGAGCAGTCTGGATGGATGGGTGGGAATGAAAGCTTATTCTACTGGCATCAAAAGGTAAAGGATGAGTCAAGCAAACATCTCTGAGGGTGTTCAGTGTCATCAGTATTCAGAAAAATACAGATTGTATAGCTACAAAGAGATGTCACTACACACCCACAAGACTGGCTGGACGAAACAGAAAATTCCAAGTATTGCTATGGAGCAGTGGAAGCTCTCCTAAACTGCTTCAGGAACATAAAGTGGCATGCCGCTTTGAAATAGCACTCTTAATTTTCCAGTTAAATTTATTTTCTCAAGTACCCTATAACAGCTCTTTGACTCTTAGGCAAATGCCCTATACACTTCTGCTTATTTGCATCATGTTACTGGACAATAATGGTCAGAGAAGCACTCTTCATAGTATTTGAAAAGAAAAGAACCCTGTGTTCACTGATCCTCAGTAGAATGTTGTGACTGATCCACACAGAGAAAGACAGGTGTAGTACAACATGGAAAGGAATGAACTATGGTGGCACCCAAGAGAGTAAGTGTAAACTTAAATACCATGTGGAACAAAAGAGGCCACATCGCATTCGTATGAATTCATAGGAAGTTAAGAGGTAAAATGGGAAACGTTTCCAAAATGTTAAAATAAGGTCCTCTAGAAACTCCCTCCTCCACATGAGCAGTTACGACAAAGGCAAATAGAGTCAGAGTCCACTTTTTCGAAGTATGGAAATTAATCAAAGACAAGGAACCATGTGAAGCTTGTTTGTTCAAACACAAACAGTAAAACAGCTGAATCTTGATAAGAGCAGCAAGCTACGGGAAGTTTTAGTTGCCCTAGTCCCGTATCCCTCTCCCTCAGGCCCTCACTATCCTTGAAAAACAGCATCATAGCTACTCGGGTAGCTGTGAAAACAGGCAACCTAGCACCCAGTGGACTGGGCAGAACAGTTTGAAGCCCCCCCAAAAGGCCCACGGCCATCGAACTGTCGGTAATTTTACGTCTAGCAGTTGCCCAGAAAATCCCCATTCACAGGACGTGCCTTGCTATAAACTCTTAGAAGAAAACATAAGGCAAAAGTGTCACGGCACTGGATTTGGCCAAGATCCTTCTGATGCACGACACCAAATGTGCAGGCAACAGAAAATAGACAAAACAGGCTTCAACAACACTTTAAAAATTTTGTGCATCAAAAAACACTATTAACACAGGAAAAAGGCTACCCACAGAACAGGAGAATATATTTGCAAATCAAGTGTCTGATAAGGGACTAATACACAGAGACACTCCTACAACTCAACAACAACAAAATAACCTGATTAAAAATATGGGCAAAGGACTCAAGGAGACACGGCTGCAAAGAGGATACACAAATGACCCATGAGCACCACTAAAAAGATGCTCACCGTCACTCATCATTAGGGAAATGCAAATCAAAACTACAGTGAGACACCACCACCCACCCATAAAGATGGCTTCTGTCAAAAAAACAAAAAACAAAAACCCCAGGAAATAACATGTCCCGTGTCAGAGAGGACATGGAGGAAACTGGAGCCCATGTGTGCTGCTGCTGAAAATGAAAAATGGTACAGCTGCTGTGGAATACGGTGTCACGATTCCTCACAAGATCAAAAATAGACTTGTCATACGATACAGCAATTCCAATTCTGGGTATACACCCAAAAGAACTGAAAGCAGGGTCTTGAAGAGATATTTGCATGTCCATGTTCACAGCAGCACTATTCACAATAGCTGAAACATGGAAGCAACCTAAGTGTCCATTGATGGATGATGAACAGATAAGCAAAATGAGGCATATACATACAATGAAACATTCCTCACCTTTAGAAAGAAAAGAAATCTGACACGTGCCACAACACAGATGAGCCTTTAGGACATTATGCGGAACAAAATGAGCCAGTCCCCAAAAGAAGTATCTTGTAGGATTCTTAGGGAGTCCTTAGGGGAGGCACTTAGGGGAGGCACTCATAGTAGTCACAGTCATAGAGATAGAAAGTAGAATGGTGGTTCCTACGGGCTGAAGGCAAGGAGGCAATGGGGATTTACAGCTCAATGACTATAGAGTGTCAGTTATAAGTTATAAGAGGAAAAGGAGTCCTGGGGATTGGTAGTGGTGATGGTAGCACAACATTAAGAATGTATCTAATGCCACTGAACTGTGCACTTAAAAACGGCGACGATGGTAAGTTTTATGCTATGTGTGTTTCAACCCAATAAAAAAGAAAACAGGGAGAACAAAAATGAAATACTTCTTCATTCTGAGAGAAACACTAGCACTGGGAAAGTGAAAAGACAGCCCACAGGATGGGAGAAAATATTAGCAGATCATGTATCTGATAGGGACTAGTACTCCAAAAATATTAAGAACCCTTATAACTCAACAAGAAAAAGACACCCAATTTTAAAAGGGTACAGGATGTGAATAGCCGTTTCTCCAAAGAAGAAATAAAGAATCAGTAAGACTGTGAAAGGATGTGCAATATCATGAAGTATCAGAAAAGTGCACATCAAAACTATAATGAGATACCCCTTTATATGCACTGGGATGGCTAAAACCAAAAAGACAGGCAAGTATCAAATGTCAGTGAGGATGTGGAGAAGTTGGAATCCTCATTCACTGCTGGCAGGAATGTAAAATTACGTGGCTGCTTCAGAAAACAGTTGGGCAGTTCCTCAAAAGGCCAAACATAGAGTTAACACATGACTGAGCAATTCTACTCCCAAGTACCTACCCAAGGGAAATGAAAACATATGTCCAAGCAAAAACTTGTACTCAAACATCCACGGCATATTATTCACAATAGCCAAAAAGTGGAAACAACCAAAATGCTCGACTGCTGGATCAAAAAAAATAAACGTAACATGTGGTTCATTCATTCATTCAAAAAGAATCTATTATTTGGCCCCAAGGAAATGAGGTACTGGCACATGCTACACAGCTCATCCATGAAAACATATGATGTGAAATAAGGCAGTCACAGAAGACTATTATGACATGTAGGAGTGCATTGCTATGAAATACCTGGAACAGACAAAGTCCTAGAGCTAGAAAGCACACTGGTGATGGCCAGGGGGGCTCGGGGAGGGGAGAATGAAGAGGGACTGGTAATGAACATGAGAATTTTCTTGAGAGGGTGGGGAAAAGCTTCTAAAATCGACCGAGGTGATGGTTACATAATTCCCAGAACATGCTACAAACCACTGACCTGGACTCTTGGTATGTGAATTGTATCTCAACAAAGGTGTATTGTTGACAAGCTAAAATAAAAGTACACAATTACACTGGCGTGCATATTTTGGAAGCAAGACACGTTTTTAAAAAGTGAGAAAGTAGTTACCATAAGAGACAGGATCATGATTATCTCTGAAGCAGGAGGCTTTGTGACTGGCAATGGCACACAGGTGATTTCTATGGAGAAACTGATGATTACTGCACTGGTGCTGCACATATACAGCTGTTTTGCTCCCTCAGTCAAATATACATAACATAAAACTAACCATCCTGGCCATTTTTAAGTGTACAGGTCGGTGGCATTATGTACATTCACACTGTTGTGTGGTCATCAGCACCATCCATTTCCAGAACCTGTCATCATGCCAAACTGAAACTCTGCACCCATTAGACAATAACTTCCCCGTTACTCTTTCCCCCAGCCCTATTCTAGTAGAGCTCTATTCTACTCTGCCTCCATGAACTTGACTATTTGAGGAACCTCATCCAAAGGAAATCACAGAGGAGGAGTTAAGATGGCAGAGGAGTAGGGGACCTTTTTTTTTTTTTTTTTTTTAATTTATTTATTTATGATAGTCACAGAGAGAGAGAGAGAGGCAGAGACACAGGCAGAGGGAGAAGCAGGCTCCATGCACCGGGAGCCCGACGTGGGATTCGATCCCGGGCCTCCACGGGATCGCGCCCTGGGCCAAAGGCAGGCGCCAAACCGCTGCGCCACCCAAGGATCCCAGGAGTAGGGGACCTTAATTTTTGTCTGGTCCCTGGAATTCAGCTAGATAGTTACCAAATCTTTCTGAACACCTGCAAAATCAACCAGAGATCTGAGAAAAGAATTGCTGCAATTCTACAAACAGAAAAGTGACCACTTTTTGGAAGGTAAGAGGTGAGGAGACGTGATCCGGGGCAATACATGGGAAGATATAGGGCAGAGGGGTGGGAACTTGCGTGAGGAGGCTACCGCAAAGTATTATAAGCAGTAGGGCACAAAATCAGAACTTTTAGAAGTCTGCTACAATAGAGGACACCCCTGGCTTGAGGGTGCTCAGGTGGAGAAGCAGGGTGGAAAACCAGGTCGGACAGCATGGCCTCAGGATCCCCGGGGTCACCAGAAGAACGGAGGCGCCTGAGTGTGGCAGAGTTTCCAGACATGGGAGCTCGGAAGCTGGCTGAAAGCAGCGAGTCCAGGAGCTGGCTTTCTGCTGTGTGTTGTCATAAACTGTGAACTGCTGCACGGTCCTACTTTTGTGCCCTGGGCAGGGGCCCAGCAAAAGGCGGAAGCTGGGCCAGACACCCCCGCCCCTTTCTTGGGAGGAATGGCGTGGGTCTGTGCCATGGGAGTCCATAACATTTGGAGACTCAAAACTGGGTCATGTGCCTGAGATAAAACACTCGGTCACAGGCTGGGTGAACAAAGAGTTCGGATGAAAACCAGGGAGACAAGAGTGATTGAGTCACATAGTGTAATCCAGAGTTGCTTATGCTGAGCCCAGCCCCCTGGTAAGGGGGGTGCAATTCTACCCAGGCAAGGACACCTGAGAATCAGTGCAATAGGCCCCTCCCCCAGAAGACCAGCAGGAACAACTCATTAGCACCAAGTTTACCGATCATAGAGATTGCAAAAGTTCAGCTTTTGCGGAAAACAGGATATATCATTCATGGTTTTAAAAAATTATTCTTTAATCTTTTGGTTTTATTGTTTTTCAGCTAGTTTCTTATTTTTCCAATTCTCTGTTCAAGTCTTTAAAATTGTTTTAATATATACATTTTTAGTTTTTGTTTTCCTTTCATTGTATTTTACTGTATTTTGGAGTCTGTATGTATAAACATATATACTTATATGTTTTCCTTTCTTTCCTAGTTTGAGATCTAGTTTCTCTTAACAAACAAGCCAAAACATACCCAGGATCTAGTTTATTGTTTTGTTTGTTTTACTTCTTGTTTGGTTTCTTATTTCGTTTTGTTTCTGTTTTCTTCTGGTTAGTCCTGTTTGTATTTTCTGGTGATGCTGTTGTTATTTTTGTCTTTCTCTCTCTTTCTTCTATTCTTTTTGGACATAATTTTGAGATGGAGAAACTCACTCACCCCAAAAGAAAGGACAGGAGAAAGTACTACTTGCTGCCAGGGATTTAATCAATATGGATATAAGTAAGATGTTGCAGTGAAATTCAAAACAATGATTATAAAGAAATATGCTTGGAAAAAAGCATAGAAGACAGCAGAGAATCCCTTATTGTAGAAATAAAAGAATTAAAATCTAATCGGGTGAATATAAAAAATGCTATTATTGAGATGCAGTTAAAAAGAGAAGGTCTCACAGCCTGGATAAACAAGGCAGAAGAGAGTGTCAGTGATATAGAAGATCAAATGATGGAAACCAAGGAAGCTGAGAAAAAGAGAGAAACAAGTACTGGATCACAAAGGGAGACTTTGAGAAATCAGTGAGACCACAGAGTGAAATAATATTCAAATAATAGGGGTCCCAGAAGATGAAGGGGGGCAGGAGGCTTATTTGAACACAAATTACAGCTGAGAACTTCCCTAATCTGGGGAAGGAAACAGGCATTCAAGTCCAGGAGGCACAGAGAACCCCCCTCAAAATCAATAAAATAGGTCAACACCCCAACACAGAATAGTGAAGCTTGCAAATTTCAGAGATAAAGAGAAAATCATGAAAGTAGCTTGAGACAAGAGGTCTCTAACCTATAAGGGTAGAAACATAAGGCTGGCAACAGACTTGTCCACGAGACCTGGCAGATCAGAAAGGACTGGCATGATATATTCAATGTGCTAAAGGGGAAAAAAATGCAGCCCAGAATACTTTATCCAGCAAAGCTGCCATTCAGAATAGAAGGAGAGATAAAGAGTTTCCAGGACAAAGAAAAATTAAAAGAATTCATGAACACTAAACCAGCCCCACAAGAAATATTAAAGGGGATCCTTTGAGTGAAAAGAGAGCCCCAAAGTAACAAAGCTCAGGAAGGAACAGAGATAATCTACAGAAACAGCAGTGTTACAGGTAATACAATGGCACTAAATTAATATCTTACAATAGTTACTCTGAACATAATGCTCCAATCAAAAGACACAGGGTATCAGATTGGATTAAAAAAAAAAACAAGACTCATCTTGCTGTCTACAAGAGACTCATTTTAGACCCCAAAACACCTCCAGATTGAAAGTGAGGGGGTGGAGAACGATTTGTCATGCTAGTGGACATCAAAAGAAAGCTGGAGTGGCAATCTTTCTATCAGACGAACTAGATATTAATAAGAGATGAAGAAGGACATGATATAATAAAAAGGTCTATCCAACAAGAAGATCTAGCAATTATAAACATTTATGCCCCTAACTTGGGGCAACCCACTATAGAAACCAATTAATAACAGAATTAAAGAAACATGTTGACAATAGTAGCAGACTTTAATACCCCACTCATGGCAAAGGACAGATAATCTGAGCAGAAGATCAATAAGGGAACAAGGGCCCTGGATGACACCCTGGACCAGATAGACTTCACAGATATATTCAGAGCATTTTTTTCTTCTTTAGGTTTTATTTATTTGGGAGAGAGACAGAGAGACAGAGACAGACAGAGACAGAGACAGAGAGAGAGCACATGAGTGGGACGGAGGTGGGGGAGGAGCAGAGGGAGAAGCAGATCCTCAACTGAGCAGGGAGCCTGCTGCGGAGCTCGGTCCCAGGACCCCGAGATCATGACCTGAGCTGAAAAGAGCTACTTAACCAACTGAGCCACCCCGGTACCCTATTCAGAGCATTTCATCCTAAAGCAAGAGAATGGACATTCTTCTCAAGTGCACATGGAACATTCAATTGAGCTCACACCATGCATATTTTCAGAACACGATGCTTTAAAACTTGAGTTCAATCACAAGAGAAAATTTGGAAGGGACACAAATACATGGAGGTTAAAGAGCATCCTACTAAAGAATGAATGGGTCAACCAGGAAAGTAAAGAAGAATTTAAAAAATACATGGAAAGAAATGAAAATGGAAGCACAATAGTTAAGAATCTTTGGGCTGCAGCAAAGGCAGCCCTAAGAGGGAAGTATATAGCAATACAGGCACCTTCCTCAAGAAACAAGAAATGTCTCAAATACACAGCCTGAACATACACATAAAGGAGCTGGAAACAGAACAGCAAATAAAGCATAAATCCAGCAGGAGAAGAGAAATAATAAAGACGAGAGTAGAAATCAATGACACAGAAATAAAAAAACAACAACAGTAGAACAGATCACAAGGAAACTAGGAGCTGGTTCTTTGAAAGAATTAATATGATCGACAAACCCCTAGCCAGATTTATCAAAATGAAAAGAGGCCTTCCTCCCAAACAAACAAAATCATGACTGAAAGAGGAGAGACCACAACCAATACTGGAGAAGTACAAGCAATTACAAGAGAATATTATGAGCAATTATATGGCAACAAATTAGGCAATCTGGAGGAAAAAGATGCATTCCTAGAAACACATAAACTACCAAAACTGAAACAGGAAGAAATAGAAAACCTGAACAGACCCACAACCAGCAAAGAAATTGAAGCAGTAATCAAAAACCTCCCAACAAACAAGAGTCCAGGGCCAGATGGCCTCCCAGGGGAATTCTACCAAACTTTTCTTTTCTTTTACTCTTTAAAGATTTTTGACTTATTTATTCATCACTCGCACATACACACACAGAGAGAGAGAGAGAGAGAGCAGAGAGAGAGAGAGAGAGAGGCAGAGACATAGGCAGAGGGAGAAGCACATAGGCACAGGGAGCCCGATGTGGGACTTGATCCCAGGACCCTGGGATCATGACCTGAGCCAAAGACAGATGCTCAACCACTGAGTCACCCAGGCGCCACTCCACCAAACATTTACAGAATAATTAATTCCTTTTCTTCTGAAGCTGTTTCAAAAAGATAGAAATGAAAGGACTTCCAAACTCATTGCACGAGGCCAGCAATACCTTGACCTCAATGCCAGACAAAGACCCCACCAAAAAGGAGAATTACAGACCAATATCCCTGACGAATATGGATGCAAAAATTCTCTCCTAGATACTAGCTAATAGGATCCAAGAGTACATTAGAAGAATTATTCACCATGACCAAGTGAGATTTGTTCCTGGGCTGCAAGGGTGGTTCAACATTTATTTTTATTTTTATTTTTTTAAAGATTTTATTTATTTATTCATGAGAGACACAGAGAGAGAAAGAGGCACAGACACAGGCAGAGGGAGAAGCAGGCTCCATGCAGGGAGCCCAACGTGGGACTCGATCCCAGGTCTCCGGGATCATACCCTGGGCTGAAGGAGGCGCTAAACTGCTGAGCCACCCGGGCTGCCCTCAACATTTATTTTTAACAACAGCTTTTAATAACAGCTTTCTTGATATATAACTCACACTGCACAGCCACATGCAGAAGAATGAAACAGGACCACTTTCTTACACCATACACAAAAATAAACTCAAAATCAATGAAAGACCTAAATGTGTGGCAGAAATCCATCAAAATCCTAGAGAAGAACACAGGCAGGAATCTCTTTGACCTCAGCTGCAGCAACTTCTTGCTAGACACGTCTTCAAAGCAAGGGAAACAAAAGCAAAAATGAACTGTTGAGATTTCATCAAGATAAAAAGCTTTTGCACAGCAAAGGAAACAGCAAAACTAAAAGGCAACCTATGGAACAGGAGGAGATATTTACAAATGACATATCAGATAAAGGGCTAATATCCAAAGTCTATAAAGAACTTTCAAACTCCAATACCCCCAAACCAAAGTCTGCAGTCAAGAAATGGGCAGAAGACATGAAGAGACATTTCCCAAAGAAGACGTACAAATGGCTAATAGGCAGGTAAAAAACAAAAACAAAAACAAAAAACAAAACTCAACATCACTCAGCATCAGGGAAACACAAATCAAAACCACAATGGGATACCACCTCCCAGCTGGTCAGAATGGCTAAAATTAACAACTCAGGAAACAGCAGATGTTGGCGAGATGCGGAGAAAGAAGAACCCTCTCACACTGTGGGTGGAAATGAAAACTGGTAGCCGCTGTGGAACACAGTGTGGAGGTTCCTCAAAAAGTTAAAAATCAAGCTACCCTACAACCCAGCAATGGCACTACTAGGTATTTATGCAAAGGCTACAAACATAGTGGTCCAAGGGGGCATCTGGACCCCAATGTTTACAGCAGCAATGTCCATAGTAGCTAAACTATGGAACAAGCCCAGATGTCCATTGACAGATGAATGGATAAAGAAGACGTGGTGTGTGGACACACACACAGACACACACACACACAGATGGAATACTATTCATCCATCTAAAAGAATGAAATCTTGCCATTTGGAAAGACGTGGATGAAACTAGAGGGTATTATGCTAAGTGAAATAAGAGTCAGAGAAAGACAAATACAAGATCTGACTCCTATGTGGAATTTAAGAAACCAAACAGATGGACACAGGAGAAAGGAAGGAAAAATAAAATAAGATGGAAACAGAGAGGGAGACAAACCGTAAGAGACTCAACTATAGGAAACAAACTGAGGGTTGCTGGAGGGGAAGGTGGGCAGGGGGGACCGGGTAACTGGGTGATGGGCCAGCCGTAAGGAGGGCACCTGATGGAATGAGCACTGGGTGTTATATACGCAACTGCTGAATCCCTAAATTCTGTCTCTGAAACTAATATACACTATATATTAATTACATTGAGTTTGAATAAAATGTTTTTAAATAAATGAAATCATAAAATATTTGTCCTTTTGTGTCTGGCTCGGCTGTTCTCTTTCTAATAACTCACTGTAAAATAAATTTACATCTTATGCATGCTTTGTGTTTGTGCTGTGATTCAAAGTAAAACATTTCAGAAAAGAAAAAAGGAGTGGTGCAAACTGGAACAGAATGTTTATACACTCTTTCAAAGAGTTTCATTTTGAAATGGAAAAGAGAAATTGGATGCAACTGGAGAGTGATATAGGCTGAGAAGGATGGTTTCATAAGGGCGAGATATTACAGCATATGATGAGACTGGATCCAATGGACAAACAGATGTTTAAAATGTCAAAGGGAGGGACGCCTGGGTGGCTCAGCGGTTGAGTGCCTGCCTTCGGCCCAGGTTGTGATCTCCGGATCCGGGATCTAGTCCTGCATCGGGCTCCCTGCGAGGAGCCTGCTTCTCCCTCTGCCTATGTCTCTGCCTCTCTCTCTCTCTCTCTCTCTCTCTCTCTGTGTGTGTGTGTGTCTCAGGAATAAATAAATAAATCTTAAAAAAAAAAAGATGTCAAAGGGAGAAGGGAGAACTGGAAGAGTGAACAAAGTCCGTGAGCAACTGAATGGGAAGGAGACTCTGCATACAAGCAGAAGGATCGGCCTTAGATTGGAGCATGGACAACTTATCCACTACAGTGGAGGAGACTCTAGATACAGGTGGGCTCACCTGGCATCTACATGTAGAAGTACTCATTGGATTGCTTCCATTTTTCTCAGTGAAAGAAGAGGCAGGAAGAAATCAGGAGAGTGAACTTCTGGTAAAATATAGGAAGAGGTATACACACACTGAAATCACAAATATGCCATTAGTCAGCATGGTTGTGGGTTTCCCAGAAGACACTTTTAGCCATTCAGGGCAGGCATTCAAGCAAGTACAAACAAATAACACACAACAGATGAGACATCACCGTACCCATACCAGGGTTCACTTGATAAATAATTCTTGTTCATCTACTCTTGGACAAGCCCTCTTCTAGACCCAGGGGTATAAAGATGAACAGACAGAAGAGGTCGCTGAACCCCCAGAGGCCATATTCTAACACAAGGGAGACTTTTATCAGGATTATCTAGTTCAGAACAGGCACAATCTTAGTGTACCAGTATGTCAGGGCCATCTCGAGAAGGCTGTGGGCCTCTACGCACCCACCAACATGGCCATGATACTCATGCATAAGAGGAGACCGCTCTATTAGCATCCCCATACACATGTTTGGACTGTGTTATAAACAGAACTCGAGAAACCAAACTTTGGTGATGTTAAAACAGAGAGGACTATTGGCCCTTGCCCCGTGAGTCACCAGTCCACGTGAGTCTGTCCTGTGGCCACAGTGCCACCACTCTATCTGCCTTAGCTAACAGACCGGCCTGTGAGGTGTGCATATCACTATAATGCCATCGAGGGATAAAGAACAATCTGAATTATGATGTCTGTGTATCACAGAGCAAGAGTTTTAGAAGAGGGGAAGTGAGCGACAGAGTGTGCTCACCAAAGATGTCCAATCCCCCTGGTCTGGAACACTTGGAGTTAGCCAAGCAACGGACGACCAGAGGGGTGGGGGTGGGGCATTCTGTGTGGCACAGTTGAGAAGGCATGGAGGTTTTGTTTCCACTCTCAAGGTAGGGTCTTGCATTTTAGAGTTTGCAGTCCTTCATGATTATATCAGCCTATGATGTCGGAAGGACTTTAGCCAAGGTGCACTGAAGCTGATGCTGTGGAAAGAAGTCACAGAGAAAGGACACTATCTGAAGGATAACAGATCAGAAAGACTGGAAAGGACACAGCCAGAGGCTGTGCCTCTCACAGGTAGACAGTAGCCACCCTTTATGCAGCCAGAAGAGATCTGGAGCTAATGCCTGTGACTGAGGGTCTGTGTGTCAGGGAGAGCTGCTGCTGATGGACGCAGGCCACCCACCATCAGCTGATTCACAATGGCCATATCCATGGCAGCTTCTTTGAGACACTCTGCCTCCTTGTCTTCTCTGCAGAAATACCAAGTGGTTACCTACGAGGCTGGCCAAGTGTTTCAGACTTGGGCTCCCCACGTGAAGGACTTGAGGCGGGCACTGGTAGCACCAGGACCTCTGTGTGTCAGGTTAGGGGTTTTGTTGCTGTTGGTACTGATTTTCTTGCCAAGCTTGTACTGTGACCCTGGATCTGTATATTACTCTTCTTATGAAACAGTCATCCCCAAGAGTCTGACAGCCAAGGGAAGGGAAGACCCAGGGGAAAAGGCATCCTATGTACTATTAATGCAGGGCCAGAAACAGGTGATTCACCTGAAGGTGAAGAGAGACTATTTTGTGAGTAACTTTCCAGTCTTCAGCTACCACAATGGTGTCCTGGGGCAAGAAATGCCTTTCATCTCGCATGACTGTCACTATGAAGGCTACATAGAAGGAGTCCCAGGTTCTTTTGTTTCTCTCAACACCTGTTCGGGCCTCAGGGGCATCCTGATTAGGGAGGGAAAACCCTATGGCATTGAGCCCATGGACACTTCAAAACGGTTTGAACATGTGCTGTACACCATGGCACACCAAGCTCGAGTCTCCTGTAATGTCACTTCCAAAGGCAGCCAAGTGGTGTCCACCAGCCGGCAACAAGGGAGCAGGGAGCCTCGCAGTCTACAGGCACCGTCCTCCTTTTGGTCACACACCAAGTACGTGGAGATGTTTGTCGTGGTCAACCACCAGCGGTTCCAAATGTGGGGCAGTAACGTCAATGAGACAGTCCAGAGAGTAATGGACATCACCGCTCTGGCCAACATCTTCACTAGGGGAATAAACACAGAGGTGGTGTTGGCTGGAATGGAGATCTGGACCGAGGGGGACCTCATAGAAGTCCCAGCGGACTTGCGAGTTACACTCAGGAATTTCAATAGCTGGAGACAGGAGAAGCTGTTCCATCGTGTGGAGCACGATGTTGCCCACATGATCGTTGGACATCATCCTGAAGGGGATGCGGGGCAGGCATTTCTCAATGGTGCCTGTTCGGGAGGCTTTGCAACAGCCGTTGAATCCTTCCATCATGAAGATGTCCTCCTGTTTGCAGCGCTCATGGTCCATGAGCTCGGGCACAACTTGGGTATTCAGCACGACCACTCAGCCTGCATTTGTAAAGATAAACACTTTTGCCTCATGCATGAAAATATCACTAAGGAAAGTGGCTTCAGCAACTGCAGCTCTGACTACTTCTACAAGTTCCTCCGGGAGCATAAAGGGGCCTGCCTATTTAACAAGCCTCGGCCCAAAGGTCGCCTGCGTAGGCAAGCCACGTGTGGAAATGGTGTGTTGGAGGAGGATGAACAATGTGATTGTGGACCTGACTGTGGTAATAACCTTTGCTGTGACCAAACATGTCACCTGAAGCCAAAAGCAAAGTGTAGTCATGGACCTTGCTGTAAAGATACATGTGATTATGCAGAACAGGGACTGATGTGTCGCTCTGCTTTGGGAGAGTGTGACCTTCCAGAGTATTGTGATGGTATCTCTGACAGATGCCCCACTAACACATACAAGCAAGATGGTACATCTTGTCAAAGAGTTCACTATTGTGTTCAGGGTCAGTGTAAGACTCTCGATTTTCAATGTGTAAGTGTTTTTGGGTACCCTGCAAGGTCTGCCCCAGAAGACTGTTACATTTCCATGAACACTAAAGGGGATCGGTTTGGAAACTGTGGCCTTCCCACTTCAGAAAGCCAACAATATGTTAAGTGCACAGATGAAAACATATATTGTGGGAAAGTTATATGTACAAATATTAAAAATATGCCAGATATCAAACCCATGCATACAATGGTCCAGATTCCTTATAGAGATGACTGGTGTTGGAGCATGGATGTTTATAATGTTACCGATATCCCTGATGATGGTTATGTGGAAATTGGCACTCTTTGTGCCCCAGAAAAAATTTGTTATAATTTCTCCTGTGTTGATTATGCTGTGCTCAACTATGACTGTGAACCAAAAGAAATGTGTAATGGGAGAGGAGTTTGCAACAATTTAAAGCACTGCCATTGTGAGGCTGGCTATGCCCCACCTAACTGCAAAACTATAGGAACTGGGGGTAGTGTGGACAGTGGCTCTCCTGCTGCAGTAAAGGGACCTGAAACCACTACCATTGTTGAAAAACGTGAGGATGGTTTCTTAGACCAAATTATCATATCATCTTTGGTATTTTCCTTCCTAATATTATTAGTCGTAATTATTTGTATCATTATCATTTGTAAACGTGCAAGAGGAGCTCCTCCAGAGCCCACAGAAAAGGGTCCAGCTGAGGCTGCAGTAAAGCCCCCAGAAGCAGAGCCTGAAATGGCTGCTCCAGAAGAGGTAGTGGAAGAGGAAAGGCAAGAAGAGGAAGAAGAGGAAGAGGAAGAGGAAGAAGAAGAAGAGGAAGAGGAAGAGGAAGAGGAGGAAGAATCCGAGCCATAAGAGAAGTAGTGGGAGAAAGAAGCCAAATATGTCAGACATCTCAAGCACTGAATGGGAATGAGAGGCTCAGGGAAGTAAAGATGAAGTGGGAATGACAGCTCCAGTGGCTCTGACTAGAAATACAGTCTATAAAAATATACTAATGTAGGAGGAGGGATTCACCACTCACTTTTTTTTAAACTCATTTTAGTATGTAAGGTTTTATTTATTTAATATATTAAATATTCTACTACTTTTTACTTTTCCACATTTCATTTGAACTCTTCGCATGCATCTGTATACAACATCAGTATCTTTGTCTCGGGCCAATTTTTCCATTCACCAGAAACTCCTTTAGTACATACCATCTTTCGTCTAAGTTGTTTGACATATACTACCATATTTACCTGCATTTATTACTTTCACTATATAAGTAACCAGTACCTATTATGAGGACAGCTGTTTATGTGATCATTTAAATTTGCCTTATAAATGTATATTCATGAAATGAGCGTTTAAATCCAAAAATAAATAAAACCCTATTCTGATTATTTATCTCTTCAGATTCCACTTGGCATAGTTATTAAGTCCATTTTATTCTAGGACTCTGTGGGATATACCATACCTGGGAAACCAGAAAAGCCTGATTGTCCCAAGGTCAAGGGGCAAGTGTTAAAATCATACTCCTTTTCAAATCTGGCAGATGTTTAACATGATGCATGTATACCCAACTTATTACTTCCCAGTATTCCCAAAACCTTCCTATAGCCATACTCCCTTTTCACCCACAAGGTTTCAATTATTTTTCTTTAGAGCAGCTTTCATAGCCTTTCCTCTTTAATCATCTTCATGGGATGAATTTCAAACCTCCAAATATCTTGTGTCTGATGAATATCACCTAGACTTAGAAAACTGTATTTATGCTAATTTTATGAGTATAGAGACCCTAACCTCCGACAGTGCTAAGTACGTGTATAAAACTAAATTTTTATCTTCTATTTTTTAATGTATTGAAATTATTAACTTGTTCACTGACATCAGAAGGAATCTCTCCAATTACAGGTTAACAGTGCTTAGAGGTGGTAGATACTTCTCTGTGAAGAAGCACAAAGCAAGTATAACATTAATGTTATTTTGTGGCAAGAATTGTGATAAATACTTTGCATTCATTGTTTCCACTTCATCTTCCCAAGTTCCCTATGAAACCTCCATGTTGTTGATGAGGAAGCAAAGAAAATTTGCTCTAGAACTGGTAAGTGGTGGAACCTGCATCTCTCCTCAGGTATGGCTCAATCACTATTCTCCACTTCCTCATGGGTCTTTTCTTATGGTAAAAAGTGATGAGGAAGGCACTCAACAGGTCCCTAATTGACCTCTACTATGAACTCCCAAATTGCATAAAAATTATCAATGAAAATGTCTTTTCTCCTATTACATCTTGACATCAGGGAATGGCAGGTTGTCATCTTACTCAGTGCTTGGATTCAGCATATTATAAATGCTTAATAAAAGTCTATTATGAATAATTAACTGGAGATAACCTTAAAATATAGATAAGGCCAAATTCATTTCCTTGGCTGAATGCCTCTTGCTATTCCTTAGCACAACAAAAATCTTACTTAGTGTAATACTGAGGCAGACCAATTTTTTAAAACAGATTTATTCATTTTAGAAGGAGGGGAGGGGTGGAGGGGGAGGGAGAGGGAACTCTAGGCAGACTTTTTGCTGAGCTTGGAGCCCAACAGTGGGCTCGATCCCAGGATCCTGAGATCATGACCTGAATTGAAACCAAGAGTTGGATGCTTAGCTGACTGCACCAATCCCAGGCACTGGGATTGCTAAACATTTAGAAATTATCAAGTAATAAAAAGTTTATAACATCTTGAATTCCAAACATAAAATAAAATAAAAATCTTGAATTCCAGCAAATGAACGTTGAACCACATTAGGATAGACTACGGTAAAGGAGGAGGCTAGTTTTAATGTGGGCAGGAAAAAGCAGTTAGATGTAACTTAGGTTGTGAAATCTCCATGTTTGAGGATCAGTTTCTTGTAAAGTTTGGGTGACAACAGTTCTACATCGCATGTGACTGCCTCTAGAAAGTATGCTTTTTCAACTGATTCCTCTCCATATTACATTTGGGGGATTTTGATGAAAGCTTGCATGTTTCAAACATCTGAGTCAGCAGTCACCAGCTACTTGCTCCCCTAAAACTTACTGCTATCTTTTACCTGGGCAGCTATTATCCTTTTTGTGCTGCCTTAGGCCAGAAAATACCCAGGCCCTTCCCTTAGTTCCTCAAACCATAGTCATGTCCAGGCTCTACATTTTTATCCAGATTTGGGGGGTAGAGTGGGGGACAAAGGGAAATTACAATGTGAAAAAGAAAAATATTTGAATGCTACAGATATGTATTAATGCTCCTGAAGTCCAGGCATCATGCCCTGCTGGTGGACTTGGATAAGCTGTCTCTTCCTCAGACCTGACCCAACACCCTCTCTTGTTCCTGTAGGACTGCTTGTGAGAATATCCTTGTCTGGAATCAGACTCCACCACATTCTCTGGGGCCCAGTGAGAGGGGAAAGAAATAAAAAAAGTAATTTACTGACAACCCAGATCATGTCATCATAACCTCACATTAATATAATTACCCCCACAATAAAGACAAAGCATGAAATTAGTCTGACAAAAATTTAGCTTTTTGTATGTTCAAACTTCATTTTTAAGCTTATTTTTAAATTTTTAAAAAAGATTTTATTTATTCATGAGAGACACAGAGAGAAAGAGAGGCAGAGACACGGGCAGAGGGAGAAGCAGGCTCCATGCAGGGAGCCCAATGCGGGACCTGACCCCAGGACTCCAGGATCATGCCCTGGGCCAAAGGCAGGTGCTAAACCACTGAGCCACCCAGGGATCCCCTATTTTTAAATTTTGAATTATAATTGACATATAACATTACATGAGTTTCAGGTATACAACATAATGATTCGTATTTGCAAATATGGTGAAATGGTTGCCATGGTTAAGTCTAGTTAACATCTATCACCACACTCTTTCTTCTTTCTTTCTTTCTTTCTTTCCTTTCTTTCTTTCTTTCTTTCTTTCTTTCTTTCTTTCTTTCTTTCTTTCTTTCTTTCTTTCTTTCTTTCTTTCTTTCTTTCTTTCTTTTTTAAAGATTTTATTTACTCATTCATGAGAGACAGAGAGAGAGAGAGAGGCAGAGACACAGGCAGAGGGAGAAGCAGGCTCCATGCAGGGAGCTCGACGCGGGACTCCATCCCGGGTCTCCAGGATCATGCCCTGGGCTGAAGGTAGGCGCTAAATCACTGAGCCACCTGGGGATCCCCCAGTTTTTTTTCTTACGATAAGAACTTTTAAGTTCTACTAGAACTTTTAAGTTCTACTCTCTCAGTAATTTTCAAATACATAATACAGTATTAATTAGTCATCATGTTGTTTATTGTATCTCCAGGACTTATTTATTCTATAACTGAAAGTCTCTATTTTTTGGCTACCTTTACCATTTCATCAACCCTCTCATCCCCTGCCTCTGGCAACTTATTTGTTCTCTGTATCTATTTTTGCTTTTTGCTTGTTTTCAGATTCCACATACAATTGAGATGATATAGTATTGGTATTTCTCTAGTGACTTATTTTACTTAGAATTCTGTCAGGGTGCCTGGGTGGCTCAGTCAGTTAAGTATCTACCTTCTGTTCAGGTAGTGAACCTGGGGTCCTAGGATCAAGCCCCATGTTGGGCTCCCTGCTCAGCAGACAGTCTGCTTCTCCCTCTCCCTCTGCCCCTGCCCCTCTCGCTGCTCATGTTCTCGCTTGCTCATTTGCTCTCTCTCAGATGAATAAATTAAAAACCTTTAAAAATATAAAAAAAAAAGAATTCTCAAGTCCATCCATGTTGTTATAAATGGCAAGATTTCCTTCTTTTTTATTGCTGAATAATGTTGAATATATACATTGTATACAATATTCCTTTATATATAGTAGATATATATCATTAGATTTTATATGTATACATATATATAATATACATAAAATATATAATATGTAAATATACATATAAAATAAATACATATATGTATATTATATGTACCTATATATCTCACATATTCTTTTCCATTCATCCAATGATAAACATATAGTTGCTTCCATGTTTTGGCTATTGTAAACAATGCTGCAATGAATATGGAGGTGCAGATATCTTTTCAATTTAGTGCTTGTTTCCTTTGGATAGCCAGTAGTGGAATTACTAAATCATATCATGGTTCTATTTTGAATTTCTTAAGGGACCTCCATACTGCTTTTCATAGTGGCTGCACCAATTTACATTTCCCCCAACAGTGCAAAAGGGTTCCCTTTTTGTCCACATCCTAGCCACCACTTGTTATTTCAATTTTTTTTAAAGATTTATTTATTTATTCATGAGAGACACAGAGAGAAGCAGGGACAGAGACAGAGGGAGAAGCAGGCTCCCTGTAGGAGCCTGATGTGGGACTCGATCCCAGAACTCCGGGATCATACCCTGAGCCGAAGGCAGATGCTTAACCGCTGAGCCACCCAGGTGTCCTGATTTTGAGTCTTTTTAATAACCATTCTAACAGGTGTAAGATATCTCACTGCAGCTTTGATTTGCATTTCCCTGATGATTAGTAACACTGAGCTCCTTTTTATGGACCTCTTGGCCATCTTGTATGTTTTCTTTGGAAGAATATCTATACAGATGGTCTGCCAATTTTTTAATTGGATTGTTTTATTGCTATTTAGTTGCTGGAGTTCTTTTTTATATTTTAGATATTAATCCCTTATTAAATACACAATTTGCAAATATTTTCTTCCATCCAGTAGCTGCCTTTTCATTTTGTTGATGGTTTCCTTTGCTGTGGAAGCTCTTATTTTTTATTTTAGATTTTTTTTGTATATTTTTATGTATTTTAGATTTTTTAAAAATTCAAGTTAGTTAACATATAGTGTATTAGTTTCAGGGGTAGGATTTAGTGATTCATTACTTGCATATAACATTCAGTGCTCATTCCATCAACTGCCCTCGTCAATGCCCATCACCCATTTACTCAATGTTCCTACCCACTTCCCCTCCAACAACTCTTTGGTCCCTATTGCTTTTTTTAAAAAAATATTTTATTTATTTACTTACTTGAGAGAGCAAGTGAGAGATAGCACAAGCAGGGGAGGAGGAGGAGAAAAGGGAGAGGGAGAAGCAGACTCCTTGCAGACTCCATCTAGGACCCTGAGATCTTGACCTGAGCTGAAGGCAGATGCTTAACCAACTGAGCCACCCAGGCATCCAGTTTGTTCCCTATTAAGAGTCTCTGATGGTTTGCCTCTTTCTCTGTTTTTATTTTACCTTATTTTTCCTTCCCTTCCCCTATGTTCATCAGTTTTGTTTCTTGAATTCCACATATCAGTGAAATCATATGGTATTTGTCTTTCTCTGGCTGACTTATTTTACTTAGCACAATATCCTCTATTTCCATCCATGTTGTTGCAAATGGCAAGATTTTACTCTTTTTGATGGCTGAGTAATATTCCTTATATATGTATGTATATATACATACATACACACACACACATGCACTCACACACCCCACATCTTCATCCATTCATCAGTTGATGCACATGTGGGCTCTTTCCATATTTTGGCTATTGTGGACATTGCTGCTTATAAACATTGGGGTACCCCTTCGAATCATTATTTTGTTTTTTTTTTAATTTTTTATTTATTTATGATAGTCACAGAGAGAGAGAGAGAGAGAGGCAGAGACAGGCAGAGAGAGAAGCAGGCTCCATGCACCGGGAGCCCGACGTGGGATTCGATCCCGGGTCTCCAGGATCGCGCCCTGGGCCAAAGGCAGGCGCTAAACTGCTGTGCCACCCAGGGTTCCCCAAATCACTATTTTGTATCCTTTGGATAAATACTTAGTAGTGCCATTGCTGGGTCATAGAGTAGCTCAATTTTTAACTTTTTGAGGAACCTCCAAACTGTTATCTAGACTGGTGGTACCAGTTTGCCTTCCCACCAGCAGTATAAGAGGTTTCCCCTTTTTGATCCTCATCAACATTTGTTGTTTCCTGAGTTGTTAATTTGAGCCATTCTGACTGGTGGGAGGTGCTATCTCACTGTGGTTTTGATTTGTATTTCCCTGGTGATTCTTAGTCTGCCAGGTCTACCAGTTCCTCTTCTTATATAATTAATTTCCTGATAAATTTTTTCCCACCAAATATATATTCAAGAAGATTAAGTATTACAAAGAGGAAGACAGTTTTTTAAAAGATTTTTTTTATTTATTTATTTATTTATTTATTTATTTATTTATTTATTTATGAGAGAACACACAGAGAGAGAGGCAGAGACATAGGCAAAAGGAGAAGCAAGCTCCTTGTGGGGAGCCTGATGAGGGACTCAATCCCAGGACTCCCGGATCATGACCTGAGCCAAAAGTCAGTGCTCAACCACTGAGCCATCCAGGAGTCCCTGAGATGGTTTAATCTAGTTAAATTTAGGTGAAATCTTTGTAAAGCATAAACTAGGTCTTCATTTCAGAGATAGATTCTAAATAGGAATTTCTGTGGTTTATAACTTGTGGAGATTGAGAGGGATAAGATTGTGGGATAAGCAGGAAATCCCCTATAATGGCCTAATTTGCTAATATGATATGTAATAAAGGAAAATAATGGTAACCTGGAATGATATTTATTGCACATTTTGTGCTGAGCAGAAGTCTAAAAGTTTTCCATACTAGTAATCCTCAAGATAACCGTGCAAGATATTTTTGATGTATTCAGTTTATGGTTGAAAAAGACTGATGCAAAATGAGTGGGAAATATCAGAAAGGGAGACAGAACATGAGAAACTCCTAACTCTGGGAAATGAACTAGGGGTGGTGGAAGGGGAGGTGGGCCGGGGGTGGGGGTGACTGGGTGACGGGCATTGAGGGGGTCACTTGATGGGATGAGCACTGGGTGTAATTCTATATGTTGGCAAATTGGACACCAATAAAAAATAAATTAAAAAAAAGAAATCTGCAAAAAAAAAAAAAAGAAAAGAAAAGAAAAGAAAAGAAAAAGACTGATGCTCATAGGATAAAAATAAGTGATCCAGACTCAAAGTTAAGAAAGATGAGTAGATAGCAATCTGACAACAAAACGAAATAAAAGGCATCTGAATAGGCAAAGAAGTCAAACTCTCACTCTTTGCAGATGACCTGAAACTCTATATGGAAAACCCAAAAGACTCTACCTCAAAATTGCTAAAACTCACACAGGAATTTAGCAAAATGACAGGATACAAAATCAATGCACAGAAATCAGGAAATGATTTCAAATGTTAGTGACATTAAAACAACAAATGGGGATCCCTGGGTGGCACAGCGGTTTGGCGCCTGCCTTTGGCCCAGGGCGCGATCCTGGAGACCCGGGATTGAGTCCCACATCGGGCTCCCGGTGCATGGAGCCTGATTCTCCCTCTGCCTGTGTCTCTGCGCCTCTCTCTCTCTCTGTGACTATCATAAATAAATAAAAATTAAAAAAAAAAACAACAAATGTTAGCGAGTATGTGGAAGAAAGGGGAGCCTTCTTATGCTGTTGGTGGGAATGCAAGCTGGTACAGCCACTCCAGATAACAATATGGAGGTTTCTCAAGAAGTTAAAGATAGAGTGACCCTATGACCCAGCAATTGCACTACTGGATATTTACCCCAAAGATACAGATGTAGTGAAATGAAGGGACACCTGCACACCAATGTTCATAGCAGTAATGTCCATAATGACCAAACTGTGGATGGAGCCAAGATTTCCTTTGACAGATGAATGGATAAAGAAGATGTGGTATGTACATACAAGGTAATATAATTCAGCCACCAGAAAGGATAAATACCTACCATTTACATCAGTGTAGACGGAACTGTAGAGTATTATGATTAAGTGAAATAAGTCATTTGGAGAAAGACAATTAAATGGTTTTGCTCATATGCAGAATATAAGAAATAGTGAAAGGGACCATAGGGAAGGATGGGAACCTGAATGGGGAAAAATCAGAGAGGAAGACAAACCATAAGAGATTCTTAACTCTGGGAAACTAACTGGGGGTTGGTGAAGGGGAGGTGAGTGGGGGATAGGGTAACTAAATGACAGGCATTTAGGAGGGCACATGATGTGATGAGCACTGAGTGTTATATGCAACTGATGAGTTATTGAAAACTGCATCTGAAACTAATGATGTACTACACGTTGGCAAGTTGAATTTAAATAAAAAAAATAAATTACATTTTTTTAAAGATTTTATTTATTTATTCATGAGAGACACACACACACAGAGAGGCAGAGACACAGGCAGAGGGAGAAGCAGGCTCCATGCAGGGAGCCCGACCTGGGATCACGCCCTGGGCCGAAGGCAGGTGCCAAACCGCTGAGCCACCCAGGCATCCCATAAATTACATTTCTATATACTAACAATGAGACAGAATAGAAATTAAGGAATCAGTCCCATTTACAACTGCACCAAAAACCAAAAGATACCTAGGAATAAACCTAACTAAAGAGGTAAGGATCTGTACTCTGAAGACTATAAGCACTCATGAAAAAAGTTGAGGAAGGCACAAAGAAGTAGAAAAACATTACATGCTCATGGATTGAAAGAACAAATATTGTTAAAATATCTATGCTTCCCAGAGCAATCTATACATTCAATGCAAATCCTATCAAAATAACACCAGCATTTTTCAGAGAGCTCGAACAAATAATCCTAATATTTGTATGGAACCAGAAAAGCCCCCATATAGCCTAAGGAACATTTAAAAAGAAAACCAAATCTGGGATGCCTGGGTGGCTCAGTGGCTGGGCATCTGCCTTCAGCTCAGGAAGTGATCCTGGGGTCTTGGGATCGAGTCCTGTATTGGGCTTCCTGCAAGGAGCCTGCTTCTCCCTCTGCCTATATCTCTGCCTCTCTCTCTGTGTCTCTCATGAATAAATAAATTAAATCTTAAAAAGAAAAAGGAAAAGAAAACCAAAGCTGGTGACCTCACAATTCTGGACAATTCTGGACTTCAAGCTGTATTACACAGCTGTAATCATCGAGACAGTATTGTACTGGCACAAAAACAGACACACAGGGAGATGGCAAAGACGGAGGAAGAGTAGGGGTCCTCAACTCACCTGGTCCCACCAACTTACCTAGGTAACTTTCAAATCATCCTGAACATCTACCAATTCGACCTGAGATTTAGCGAGAACAGCTGGAACGCTACAGAGAGAAGGGTTTTTGCCTTTAGCAAGGTATTAAAGCGGAAAAAAGTAAAAAAAGAATCAAGTGGGGGAGGGGCACCGCAAGGAGCCAGGCTAAAGCCAGGGCAGCGAAAACCTCCAAACCGGAAAGCCCAGCACCAAAGAAGTGGGAACTTTAAAAATCCGCACCACATTCTTCCCAGACGGAAAAGTGCTTAGAGAAATCGGGGAGAATTGCAGGAGGGGCAGTGAAGCCTCCAGTTTACCGGAGTCACTAATAGAGGAAGTGTGCCCTGAGGAGAGTGCACCACAAACCGTGGACTGATCTTGGTAAAGGGCTGGAGCATGCAGCTTGGGGAGTATTTGGGAGAAGCCAGTCAGTTAGGCGGGCCAGCTCTGGATGGAAGTGTCTGTGCCCTGCTGCCTTTGGGAGCTGCATACCCCGGGAGCGCGATTCCAGCAGCACAGGGCCCCGGATCCCAGGGCACTGAGTGGACAAAGCCCACAATCCTGCAATCCCCCAGGACAGGCAGAAGCGGGAAGGGCACAGGACAGCAAGGACTCTCCTTCCGTTGGGTGCCCCCAAGCTGTGCAGATTAGCGCACCCGCACAGAAGGAGCCTCTAGGCTAGTGCAGGCTGGGAGACTGCATTAGTTACTGCGGGGAGAGGGCGGGGGAGGGGGCTGACTCCAGAGCTGGAGACCTGGCCTCCGCCATTGTTATTGTTCCTCCTTGTGCCTGGGAGAGGCAGGCCACCAGGGAACAAAAGCCTCACAGGATAAAGCTCAAACTGAGCCCCATACCTGGCAGGAGGCAGAGTCCACCCACCACAGACACCTGAGAATCAGCACAGCAGACCTCTCCCCCAGAAGACCAGCTGGAAGAACAGAAGAGCAAGTTCTTGACCAAGCAGTGCTGGAAAGCTCCAGGGGCAGTAAAGGGATTTATAGTATATAGAAGTAGAGGGTACCTCTCCTTCCCACCCCTTTTTCCAGTACAACTCATTATATCAGACTAAAAATTTCCAGTATTTTTTTCTCTTTTCCCACCTTAACTACAATATTTTACCACCTCTTCATTTTTAAGTTTCTTCCTTTTGAGTTTCATATTTCTACAATTACATGTCATATATATTTTTCACTTCTAGATTCCCTTCAACATACTCAATTTAATTTTGGGAGATACACGAGATATGTTTTTTTTGGTTTTGTGTTTTTTGTTTTCTCTGCCTCGTTTTCTTCTACAACGGCAGAAGTTAATACCTTCTAAAACATGACCAGCATGCAACCAGAACCAACTGGTTTACCATGCTGGTTCATTCTGTGAGATTACATTCTCTCTTCATTCCCATTCTGACCCCTCCTTTTATCTCATTTATGTTGGTGGTCAATGTGGGGCTTTCTGCAAGTATTGCTGATTTATATAAATGTGGGACTGAGCATCTTCTAACATACAGAACTTTATACTCAGAAACAAGAGGATCACCCTCTAGGACCCTCAGACTACATTCTCCCTCTACTACAACTTCTTTACCACCACCATCTCCCAGTCCCATCCCCCCTTTTTCTTCTTCTCTTTTTTTTCCATCTTAACTTTTGCTATTTTTCTCTTCTTTTTTTCTTTTTTCTTTCTCTTTTTCTTCTTCTTTGGGATTCTTAGCCTTTTATTTTTTACTACTTTGTTTTAAAATTTATTTTTCACTTTAGTGGTCCTTTTGTTTTATTTTGTTCTGATCTTTGTTTCATTTTCTGGTCTCTGACCTTGTCAGAATCATCTAGGGTGAAATTTACTTAGGTTGTGGTTGATATTCTTGATTCAGCCTGCTCATACAGCCACTCTGCACTGAGCAAAATGACTAGAAGGAAGAATCCATCACAAAAGAAAGAATCAGAAATAGTACTCTCTGCTACAGAGTTACAGAATATGGATTACAATTCGATGTTAAAAAGCCAATTCAGAAGCACAATTATAAAGCTACTGGTGGCTCTGGAAAAAAAAAAGCAGAAAGGATTCAAGAGACTTTATGACTGCAGAATTTAGATCTAATCAGGCTATAATTAAAAATCAATGAAATGAGATGCAATCCAAACTGGAGGTCCTAATGATGAGGGTTAATGAGGTGGAAGAAAGAGTGAGCAACATAGAAGACAAGTTGATGGCAAGGAAGGAAGCTGAGGAAAAAAGAGAAAAACACTTAAAAGGCCATGAGGAAAGGTTAAGGGAAATAAACGATAGCCTCAGAAGGAAGAATCTACGTATAATTGGGGTTCTAGAAAACGCCAAGAGGGAGAGAGGGCCAGAAAGCATATTTGAACAAATAATAGCTGAGAACTTTCCTAATTTGGGGGAGGGAAACAGGCATTCAGATCCAGGAGATAGAGAGGATCCCCCAAATCAATAAAAACCATTCAACACCTCGACATTTAATAGTGAAACTTGCAAATTCCAAAGATAAAGAGAAAATCCTTAAAGCAGTGAGAGACAAGAGATTCTTAATTATACGGGGAGAAATATTAGATTAACAGCAGACCTCACCACAGAGACTTGGAAGGCCAGAAAGGGCTGGCAGGATATAATCCGGGTACTAAATCAGAAGAACATGCAGCCAAGATTACTATATCCAGCAAGGCTCTCATTCAGTATAGAAGGAAAGATAAAGAGCTCCCAAGATAGGCAGAAACTGAAAGAATATGTGACCTCCAAACCAGCTCTGCAAGAAATATTAAGGGGACCCTGTAAAAGAAAGAGGGAGCCCAAAGAAATAATCCACAAAAACAAGGACTGTATAGGTATTACGATGACATTAAATTCATATGTTTCAATAGTTACTCTGAATGTGAATGGGCTAAATGATCCCATCAAAGGACATAGGGTTTTGGACTGGATAAAAAAGCAAGACCCATATATTTGCTGTCTACAAGAGACTCATTTTAGACCTAAGGACATCTTAAGCCTGAAAATGAAAGGTTTGAGAACTATTTACCATTCAAATGGTCCTAAAAAGAAAGCTGGGGTAGCAATCCTCATATCAGATAGATTAAAGTTTATCCCAAAGACTAGTAAGAGAGGAAGAGGGATAGTATATCATACTTAAAGTGTCTATCCAGCAAGAAGAACTTACAATCATGATTATTTATGCCCCTATTGTGGGAGCTATAAAGTATATTAATCAATTAATAACCAAAGTAAACACATACTTAGAAAATAATACAATAATAATAGAAGACTTAAACACGGCACTTTCTGTAAATGACAGATCTTCTAAGCACAACATCACCAAAGAAACAAGGGCCTTAAATAATACACTGGACCAGATGGATTTCATATATATATATATATACACACACACACACACACACACACACACACACAGAACTTTCCATCTGAACGGCACCTGAATGCACATTCTTCTCAAGTGCACATGGAACTTTCCCAGAATAGACCACATACTGGGTCACAAATCAGGTCTCAACAGATATCAAAAGATTGGGATTGTCCCCCTGCATATTATCAGACCACAATGCTTTGAAACGAGAACTCAATCACAAGAAATTTGGAAGAAACTCAAACACGTGGAGGTTAAAGACCACCCTACTAAAAGATGAATGGGCCAACCAGGAAATTAGATAAGAAACAACAAGATTCATGGAAACTAATGAAAATGAAGACACAATTGTTCAAAATCTTTGGGATACAGCAAAAGCAGTCCTAAGAGGGAAATACATTGCAATACAAGGATCCCTCAAAAAATTGGAAAAAACTCAAATGCACAAGTTAACCTTGCACCTAAAGAACTGGAGAAAGAACAGCATATAAAACCTACACCAAGCAGAAGAAGAGAGATAATAAAAATTTGAGCAGAACTCAATGAAATAGAGAACAGAAGAACTGTAGAACAGATCAACAAAACCAGGAGTTTGTTCTTTGAAATAATTAATAAGATAGATAAACCATTAGCCAGTCTTATTAAAAAGAAAAAAGACAAATTAATTAAATCATGAATGAAAGAGGAGAGATCACAACCAATACAAAGGAAATACAAATGATTTTAAAAACGTATTATGAGCAGCTATACACCAATAAATTAGGCAGTCTAGAAGAAATGGATGCATTTCTGAAAACCATAAACTACCAAAACTGGAACTGGAAGAAATAGAAAACCTGCACAGGCCAATAACCAGGAAGGAAATTGAAGCAGTCGTCAAAAACCTCCCAAGACACATAAGTATAGGGCCAGATGGCTTCCCTGGGGGAATTCTATCAAACGTTTAAAGAAGAAACCATACCTATTCTACTAAAGCCTTTCCAAAGGATAGAAAGGGACAGAATACTTCCAAACTCGTTTTATGAGGCCAGCATCACCTTAATTCCAAATCCAGACAAAGACCCCACCAAAAAGGAAAATTATAGACCAATATCCCTGATGAACACAGATGCAAAAACTCTCAACAAGATACTAGCCAATAGGATCCAACAGTACATTAAGAAGATTATTCATCATGACCAAGTGGGATTTATCCCCAGGAAGCAAGTTCAACATTCCTAAAACAATCAACGGAATGGATCACATCAACAAGAGAAAAAACAAGAACCATATGATCCCCTCAATAAATACAGAGAAAGCATTTGAGAAAATACGGCATCCATTTCTGATTAAAACTCTTCAAAGTGTAGGGATAGAGGGAACATTCCTCGACATCTTAAAAGCCATCTACAAAAAGCCCACAGCAAATATAATCCTCAATGTGGAAAAACTGAGAGCCTTTCCCCTAAGATCAGGAATATGACAGGAATGTTCACTCTCACCATTGCTATTCAACATAGTACTAGAAGTCCTAGCCTCAGCAATCAGACAACAAAAAGAAATAAAAGGCATTCGAATTAGCAAAGGACAAGTCAAACTCTCCCTCTTCACAGATGACATGATACTGTATATAGAAAACCCAAAAGACTCCACTCCAAGATTGCTAGAACTCATACAGCAATTTGACAATGTGGCAGCATACAAAATCAATGCCCAGAAACCAGTGGCATTTCTATACACTAACAATGAGATTGAAGCAAGAGAAATTAAGGAGTCAATCCCATTTTCAATTGCACCCAAAAGCATAAGATACCTAGGAATAAACCTAATCAAAGAGGTAAAGGATCTATACCCTAAAAACTACAGAGCACTTCTCAAAGAAATGGAGGAAGACACAAAGACATGGAAAAATATTCCATGCTTATGGATTGGCAGAATTAATATTGTGAAAATGTCAATGTTACCCAGGGGAATTTGCACGTTTAATGCAATCCCTATCAAAATACCATAGACTTTCTTCAGAGAGTTAGAACAAATTATTTTAAGATTTGTGTGGAATCAAAAAAGACCCCGAATAGCCAGGGGAATTTTAAAAAAGAAAACCATATCTGGGGGCATCACAATGCCAGATTTCAGGTTGTACTACAAAGCTGTGGTCATCAAGACAGTGTGGTACTGGCACAAAAACAGACACATAGATCAGTGGAACAGAATAGAGAATACAGAAGTGGACCCTCAACTTTATGGTCAACTAATATTCGATAAAGGAGGAAAGACTATCCATTGGAAGAAAGACAGTCTCTTCAATAAATGGTGCTGGGAAAATTGGACATCCACATGCAGAAGAATGAAAATAGACCACTCTCTTGCACCATACAGAAAGATAAACTCAAAATGGATGAAAGATCTTAATGTGAGACAAGATTCCATCAAAATCCTAGAAGAGAACACAGGCAACACCCTTTTTGAACTCAGCCACAGTAACTTCTTGCAAGATACATCCACGAAGGCAAAAGAAACAAAAGCAAAAATGAACTATTGGGACTTCATCAAGATAAGAAGCTTTTGCAAAGCAAAAGGTACCGTCAGCAAAACTCAAAGACAACCTACAGAATGGGAGCAGATATTTGCAAATGACGTATCAGATAAAGGCCTAGTTTCCAAGATCTATAAAGAACTTATTAAACTCAACAGCAAAGAAACAAACAATCCAATCATGAAATGGGCAAAAGACATGAACAGAAATCTCACAGAGGAAGACATAGACATGGGCAACAAGCACATGAGGAAATTCTCCGCATCACTTGCCATCAGGGAAATACAAATCAAAACCACAATGAGATACCACCTCACACCAGTGAGAATGGGGAAAATTAACAAAGCAGGAAACCACAAATGTTGGAGAGGATGTGGAGAAAGGGGAACCCTCCTGCACTGTTGGTGGGAATGTGAACTGGTGCAGCCACTCTGGAAAACTGTGCGGAGGTTCCTCAAAGAGTTAAAGATAGACCTGCCCTATGACCCAGTAATTGCACTCTTGGGGATTTACCCCAAAGATACAGATGCAATGAAATGCCGGGACACCTGCACCCCGATGTTTCTAGCAGCAATGTCCACAATGGCCAAACTGTGGAAGGAGCCTCGGTGTCCATCGAAAGATGAATGGATAAAGAAGATGTGGTCTATGTATACAATGGAATATTACTCAGCCATTAGAAACAACAAATACCCACTATTTGTTTCGACGTGGATGGAACTGGAGGGTATTCTGCAGAGTGAAATATGTCAATCGGATAAGGACAAACGTTATATGTTCTCATTCATTTGAGGAATATAAAAAATAGTGAAAGGGAAGGGAGAAGAAATGTGTGGGAAATATCAGAAAGGGAGACAGAACATAAAACTAACTCTGGGAAACGAACTAGGGGTGGTGGAGGGGGGGGGGGGGGGGGGGTGAGGGTGACTGGGTGACGGGCACTGAGGTGGGCACTTTACCGGATGAACACTGGGTGTTATTCTGTATGTTGGCAAATTGAACACCAATAAAAAATACATTTATTAAAGAGTAAAATCTTGCCATTTGCAACAATATGGATGGAAGTTGAGGGTATTGTGCTAAGCAAAATAAGTGAGCCAGAGAAAGACAAATACCATATGATTTCACTGATATGTGGAATTCAATAAACAAAACTGATGAACAGGAGGAGGGGCAAGATGGCGGAAGAGTAGGGTCCCCAAATCACCTGTCCTCACCAAATTACCTAGATAACCTTCAAATTATCCTGAAAATCTACGAATTCGGCCTGAGATTTAAAGAGAGAAAAGCTGGAATGCTACAGTGAGAAGAGTTTGCGCTTCTATCAAAGTAGGAAGACGGTGCGGGGGGCGGGGGGGTTAGAAATAAAGAAACAAAAGGCATCCAAGAGGGAGGGGCCCCGCGAGGAGCCGGGCTAAGGCCGGGGCGAGTGTCCCCAGGACAGGAGAGCCCCGACCTGGAGAAGCAGGAGCTTCACCGATCTTGCCGGGCGGAAAGGCCTCGCAGGGAGTTAGAGTAGGGCCCCAGGAGGGCGGGGATGCCCTCAGGCTCCCTGGGACACTAACAGACACCTGCGCCCCAGGGAGAGTGCGCCGAGCTCCCTAAGGGCTGCAGCGCGCCCGGCGGACCCGGGAGCAGCTCGGAGGGTCTCGGGCAGAGGAAGAGGCTCTGTGCGGAGGGGGCTGCGCGGCTCCGGGAGCGACTCAGAGGGGCTAAGGCGGCGGCTCCGCGGAGGGGGCTGCACCACCGGGAGCACGAATCCAACAGCGCAGGCCGGGAGCACAGGGCGCTGGGGACACAGCCCAGGATCCCGCCTCCCCTCGGGACAGGCAGAGGCCAGGAGGGCCCAGGACCGCAAGGACGCTACTGCCCCGAGCTGAGCAGATCAGCGGCCCTGCCCCCCAGAGCATCCAGGCCCTGCAGAGGGAGAGCTCTGTAGTTACTGCGGGGGCTGAAGCCAGGGCTCCAGAGCTGGCCCCGCCACTGGGGTTGTTCCTCCTGGGGCCTCACGGGGTAAACAACCCCCACTGAGCCCTGCACCAGGCAGGGGGCAGAGCAGCTCCCCCAAGGGCTAACTCTGAAAATCAGCACAACAGGCCCCTCCCCCAGAAGACCAGCTAGAGGAACAAGTTCCAGGGGAAGTCAAGGGACTTAAAGTACACAGAATCAGAAGATACATCCCCGTGTTTTTTTGTTTTTGTTTTTGTTTTTTGCTTTTTGATTTGTTTGCTTCCCCCACCCTTTTTTTCCTTTCTTTTTCTTTCTCTTTTTCTCTTCCTTTTTTCTTTTTTTCTTTTTCTCTTTTCTTTCCTTCTTTCTCTCCTCTCTTTTTCTCCTTTTCCCAATACAACTTGTTTTTGGCCACTCTGCACTGAGCAAAATGACTAGAAGGAAAACCTCATCTCAAAAGAAAGAATCAGAAACAGCCCTCTCTCCCACAGAGTTACAAAATCTGGATTACAATTCAGTGTCAGAAAGCCAATTCAGAAGCACTATTATACAGCTACTGGTGGCTCTAGAAAAAAGCATAAAAGACTCAAGAGACTTCATGACTGCAGAATTTAGATCCAATCAGGCAGAAATTAAAAATCAATTGAATGAGATGCAATCCAAACTAGAAGTCCTAACGACGAGGGTTAACGAGGTGGAAGAATGAGTGAGTGACATAGAAGACAAGTTGATGGCAAAGAGGGAAACTGAGGAAAAAAGAGACAAACAATTAAAAGACCATGAAGATAAAGGAAAATAAATGACAGCCTGAGGAAGAAAAACCTACGTTTAATTGGGGTTCCCGAGGGCGCCGAAAGGGACAGAAGGCCAGAATATGTATTTGAACAAATCATAGCTGAAAACTTTCCTAATCTGGGAAGGGAAACAGGCATTCAGATCCAGGAAATAGAGAGATTCCCCCCCTAAAATCAATAAAAACCGTTCAACACCTCGACATTTAATAGTGAAGCTTGCAAATTCCAAAGATAAAGAGAAGATACTTAAAGCAGCAAGAGACAAGAAATCCCTGACTTTTATGGGGAGGAGTATTAGGGTAACAGCAGACCTCTCCACAGAGACCTGGCAGGCCAGAAAGGGCTGGCAGGATATATTCAGGGTCCTAAATGAGAAGAACACGCAACCAAGAATACTTTATCCAGCAAGGCTCTCATTCAAAATGGAAGGAGAGATAAAGAGCTTCCAAGACAGGCAGCAACTAAAAGAATATGTGACCTCCAAACCAGCTCTGCAAGAAATTTTAAGGGGGACTCTTAAAATTCCCCTTTAAGAAGAAGTCCAGTGAAACAATCCACAAAAACAAGGACTGAATAGATATCATGATGACACTTAACTCATACCTTTCAATAGTAACTCTGAACGTGAACAGGCTTAATGACCCCATCAAAAGGCGCAGGGTTTCAGACTGGATAAAAAAGCAGGACCCATCTATTTGCTGACTACAAGAGACTCATTTTAGACAGAAGGACACCTACAGCCTGAAAATAAAAGGTTGGAGAACCATTTACCATTCAAATGGTCCTCAAAAGAAAGCAGGGGTAGCCATCCTTATATCAGATAAACTAAAATTTACCCCGAAGACTGTATTGAGAGATGAAGAGGGATACTATATCATACTTAAAGGATCTATCCAACAAGAGGACTTATCAATCCTCAATAAATATGCGCCGAATGTGGGAGCTGCCAAATATATAAATCAATTAATAACCAAAGTGAAGAAATACATAGATAATAATACACTTATACTTGGTGACTTCAATCTAGCTCTTTCTATACTCGATAGGTCTTCTAAGCACAACATCTCCAAAGAAACGAGAGCTTTAAATGATACACTGGACCTGATGGATTTCACAGATATCTACAGAACTTTACATCCAAACTCAACTGAATACACATTCTTCTCAAGTGCACATGGAACTTTCTCCAGAATACACCACATACTGGGTCACAAATCGGGTCTGAACCGATACCAAAAGATTGGGATCGTCCCCTGCATATTCTCAGACCATAATGCCTTGAAATTAGAACTAAATCACAACAAGAAGTTTGGAAGGACCTCAAACACGTGCAGGTTAAGGGCCATCCTGCTAAAAGATGAAAGGGTCAACCAGGAAATTAAGGAAGAATTAAAAAGATTCATGGAAACTAATGAGAATGAAGATACAATCGTTCAAAATCTTTGGGATGTAGCAAAAGCAGTCCTAAGGGGGAAATACATCGCAATACAAGCATCCATTCAAAAACTGGAAAGAACTCAAATACAAAAGCTAACCTTATACATAAAGGGGCTAGAGAAAAAACAGCAAATAGATCCTACACCCAGCAGAAGAGAGTTAATAAAGATTCGAACAGAACTCAATGAAATCGAGACCAGAAGAACTGTGGAACAGATCAACAAAACCAGGAGCTGGTTCTTTGAAAGAATTAATAGGATAGATAAACCATTAGCCAGCCTTATTAAAAAGAAGAGAAAGAAGACTCAAATTAATAAAATCATGAATGAGAAAGGAGAGATCACTACCAACACCAAGGAAATACAAACGATTTTAAAAACATATTATGAACAGCTATACGCCAATAAATTAGGCAATCTAGAAGAAATGGACGCATTTCTACCAAAAAGCCACAAACTACCAAAACTGGAACAGGAAGAAATAGAAAACCTGAACAGGCCAATAACCAGGGAGGAAATTGAAGCAGTCATTAAAAACCTCCCAAGACACAAAAGTCCAGGGCCAGATGGCTTCCCAGGGGAATTCTATCAAACGTTTAAAGAAGAAACCATGCCTATTCTACTAAAGCTGTTTGGAAAAATAGAAAGATATGGAGTACTTCCAAATTCGTTCTATGAGGCCAGCATCACCTTAATTCCAAAACCAGACAAAGACCCCACCAAAAAGGAGAATTACAGACCAATATCCCTGATGAACACAGATGCAAAAACTCTCAACAAGATACTAGCCAATAGGATCCAACAGTACATTAAGAAAATTATTCACCATGACCAAGTAGGATTTATCCCAGGGACACAAGGCTGGTCCAACACTTGTAAAACAATCAATGTGATTCATCATATCAGCAAGAGAAAAACCAAGAACCATATGATCCTCTCATTAGATGCAGAGAAAGCTTTTGACAAAATACAGCATCCATTCCTGATCAAAACTCTTCAGAGTGTAGGGATAGAGGGAACATTCCTCGACATCTTAAAAGCCATCTATGAAAAGCCCACAGCAAATATCATTCTCAATGGGGAAGCACTGGGAGCCTTTCCCCTAAGATCAGGAACAAGAAAGGGATGTCCACTCTCACCACTGCTATTCAACATAGTACTGGAAGTCCTAGCCTCAGCAATCAGACAACAAAAAGACATTAAAGGCATTCAAAGTGGCAAAGAAGAAGTCAAACTCTCCCTTTTCGCCGATGACATGATACTCTACATAGAAAACCCAAAAGCCTCCACCCCAAGATTGCTAGAACTCATACAGCAATTTGACAATGTGGCAGCATACAAAATCAATGCCCAGAAACCAGTGGCAATTCTATACACTAACAATGAGACTGAAGAAAGAGAAATTAAGGAGTCAATCCCATTTACAATTGCACCCAAAAGCATAAGATACCTAGGAATAACCTAAAGAGGTAAAGGATCTATATCCTAAAAATTATAGAACACTTCTGAAGGAAATTGAGGAAGACACAAAGACATGGAAAAATATTCCATGCTTATGGATTGGCAGAATTAATATTGTGAAAATGTCAATGTTACCCAGGGGAATTTGCACGTTTAATGCAATCTCTATCAAAATACCATGGACTTTCTTCAGAGAGTTGGAACAAATTATTTTAAGATTGTGTGGAATCAGAAAAGACTCCGAATAGCCAGGGGAATTTTAAAAAAGAAAACCATATCTGGGGGCATCACAATGCCAGATTTCAGGTTGTACTACAAAGCTGTGGTCATCAAGACAGTGTGGTACTGGCACAAAAACAGACACATAGATCAGTGGAACAGAATAGAGAATACAGAAGTGGACCCTCAACTTTACGGTCAACTAATATTTGATAAAGGAGGAAAGACTATCCATTGGAAGAAAGACAGTCTCTTCAATAAATGGTGCTGGGAAAATTGGACATCCACATGCAGAAGAATGAAAATAGACCACTCTCTTGCACCATACAGAAAGATAAACTCAAAATGGATGAAAGATCTTAATGTGAGACAAGATTCCATCCAAATCCTAGAGGAGAACACAGGCAACACCCTTTTTGAACTCAGCCACAGTAACTTCTTGCAAGATACATCCACGAAGGCAAGAGAAACAAAAGCAAAAATGAACTATTGGGACTTCATCAAGATAAGAAGCTTTTGCACAGCAAAGGATACAGTCAGCAAAACTCAAAGACAACCTACAGAATGGGAGAAGAGATTTGCAAATGACGTATCAGATAAAGGCCTAGTTTCCAAGATCTATAAAGAACTTATTAAACTCAACAGCAAAGAAACAAACAATCCAATCATGAAATGGGCAAAAGACATGAAGAGAAATCTCACAGAGGAAGACATAGACATGGCCAACATGCACATGAGTAAATGCTCCGCGTCACTTGCCATCAGGGAAATACAAATCAAAACCACAATGAGATACCACCTCACACCAGTGAGAATGGGGAAAATTAACAAGGCAGGAAACCACAAATGTTGGAGAGGATGCGGAGAAAAGGGAACCCTCTTACACTGTTGGTGGGACTGTGAACTGGTACAGCCACTCTGGAAAACTGTATGGAGGTTCCTCAAAGAGTTAAAAATAGACCTGCCCTATGACCCAGCAATTGCACTCTTGGGGATTTACCCCAAAGATACAGATGCAATGAAACGCCAGGACACCTGCACCCCAATGTTTATAGCAGCAATGTCCACAATAGCCAAACTGTGGAAGGAGCCTCGGTGTCCATCGAAAGATGAATGGATAAAGAAGATGTGGTTTATGTGTACAATGGAATATTACTCAGCCATTAGAAACGACAAATACCCACCATTTGCTTCAACGTGGATGGAACTGGAGGGTATTATGCTGAGTGAAGTAAGTCAATTGGAGAAGGACAAACATTATATGTTCTCATTCATTTGGGGAATATAAAAAATAGTGAAAGGGAATATAAGGGAAGGGAGAAGAAATGTGTGGGAAATATCAGAAAGGGAGACAGAACATAAAGACTCCTAACTTTGGGAAACGAACTAGGGGTGGTGGAAGGGGAGGAGGGCGGGGGGGGGGGGGGTGAATGGGTGACAAGCACTGAGGGGGGCACTTGACGGGATGAGTACTAGGTGTTATTCTGTATGTTGGCAAATTGAACACCTATAAAAAATAAATTTATTATTAAAAAATAAAAAGTGAAAAACATTAAAAATAAAGCTAAATCTCTCTTCATCACTTCTTCGCAGTCCTCCCTATTGTACATGATTATTATCAGTTTTGTCTATTTTGAGGCAGAAACTATATGGGGTTGTTTTATGTACAAAGTATATGTATAACATAATGTCATGCTTTTAAAGCCTCATTATGTTTTCTTTTTTTTTAAATTTTTTATTTATTTATGATAGTCACACACACAGAGAGAGAGAGAGAGGCAGAAACACAGGCAGAGGGAGAAGCAGGCTCCATGCACCAGGAGCCCGACGTGGGATTCGATCCCGGGTCTCCAGGATCGCGCCTTGGGCCAAAGGCAGGCGCTAAACCGCTGCGCCACCCAGGGATCCCTCATTATGTTTTCGAGATGGGTCCATATCACATATAAGCTCTTCAAAGGTAGTGATCTGGTAGGATCTTGGGCATTATAAATGTTTACTATATCTGATGCAATTCAATTAAAGCAGCATCAAGGTATCTGGGCAAAGACATTGTCTCTTCTGCAAAGGATTTCATGCCTGGCTAATTCACTGAGCCTCTGTGATGGGTCAAATATTTCTGATGATATAGTAAGAACTTTGCTGTACTCTCTTTCAATTAAAAAAAAAAAAAAACTTTTTGGAGGGCATCCTGGGTAGCTCAGCAGTTTAGCGCTGCCTTCAGCCCAGGGTGTGATCCTGGAGACCCGGGATCAAGTCCCACATCAGGTTCCCTGCATGGAACCTGCTTCTCCCTCTGCTTGTGTCTCTGCCTCTCTGTCTCTCTCTCTCTCATGAATAAACAAGTAAAATCTTTTAAAAAAACTTTTTGGAAAAACATTCATGGGAAAGGGGAAATCCTGATCCTGGGAAAGTTCTCAAAGGGAAACTTTGAAGAAGTATCAATATTTCATACTTGCATCACACTTCTTACTTTGCAAAGCATTTCTAGAAATGCTGTTGAATAATCAAAAAATTCATATAGATATTGTTATTTCCACTTTACAAACAAGAAGCTGATGCTCAATAGATTAAATGACAAAAATAACAATTTGCAAATAACCAAGTTGGGACTTGAATTCAGGTTTTCTAGTTTAGAAAAAAAAAACAAAAATAAAAACAAAAACTTTTTGAATAAGGCTGCATGTCATAGTCCATGGAAAAAAACTATTTGCCATAGGATGTACCATTCTATTTTTTAATGGTTAGGAAACAAATTTAAATATGAGAACGGAAGGGAGATTTGCAGAAAGTGGCAGCAGACTTCAGTTTTTCAAAATTTCTTCAAACCACTCCACAGAAGACAGACAAAGCACCAGGATGGTAAAATCAAAACCTACAAACAACAACAAAAAGGTGATAAGGCATCTCACAAACTCCAAAGCATGCATAGATAAAGATAAATTACTGATAGCTCTAAGAGCCAAGTGGTATTAGTATCTGTCAGAGATAAATTAGAGAAGAGTAATAAGATGCTGACTGGACCCCAGAACAGGAGAAATCCTAACTATCAAACAGATACTCTAGGCAGCATAGGGAACCAATTCGCCAAAACAAAACAAAAAACAAAACACCTGAAATTAGAAAGGGTTTCTGACACTTCAGTTTTGGGGAGAGTGCAAGAGGTCAACTGTAAAGTGTGAAGGTACCAGAAAAGTCCAGGGACTACGAGTTTTTAAAATTAAACTTCCATGACAAAGTCTTATGTTGGGGAGAATCTGCTGGAAGTTATTCAAATTGACTAGGACAAAAAGGCAAAAAAGAAAGAGATTTGAAGTGTAAAAACCTTCAGTATTTCAGTAATTAAAATGTTATTTGCGGGGATCTCTGGGTGGTGCAGCGGTTTGGCGCCTGCCTTTGGCCCAGGGCGCGATCCTGGAGACCCGGGATCGAATCCCACGTCGGGCTCCTGGTGCATGGAGCCTGCTTCTCCCTCTGCCTGTGTCTCTGCCTCTCTCTGTGTGACTATCATAAATAAATAAAAATTAAAAAAAATAAAATGTTATTTGCCATTAGATTTTGGTTGTCTTTACCATGTTTATGTAGTATCTTCATAGTCTCATGAAATTTTCAAAAATTGGAATAGCTGGTGAATTTTAACAATTTTTGGCATGTATTCTTATGTTCACTTTTTTTATCCTTTAAGTTTTGTAATGAATTATGATGATGCATTTCTTAATGCCAAACTCATGCTTATGTTTCTGGCATAAAATCTTTTTGAACATGGTATTTTCCTTCAATACACAAGATTTGTATTTCTTTTTTGCCTTTTTTATGATACTCATACTCTTTGGTTTTGTTTCTTATTTTTCTGGTAGCATAACTATGAAATCATTCCAAGACCAATGTCATGGCGATGTCCTTCTTCTAGGAGGCTTACAGTTTCAGGTCTTACATTTAAGTGTTTAATTCATTTTGAGTTGATTTTTGTGTATAATGTAAGAGTCCAATTTCATTCTTTTGCATGTAGATGTCTAGTTTTCCCAACATCATTTGATGAGGAGACTATTCTTTCCCAATTGTGTATTCTTGGCACCCTTGTTGAAGATCAGTTGGCCACATCAGTGTCAATTCCTGTTTCATTTGTCTGTGTATCTGCCTTAATGCCAGTATCGTATTGTTTTGAATACTGTAGCTTTGTAATACGTTTTGGAGTCAAGAAATGTGATGCCTCCAAGTTTGTTGCTCTTTTTAAAAATTATTTATTTATTTGTTTGTTTGTTTATTTATGAGAGGGAGAGAGAGAGAGAGAGAGAGAGAGAGAGAGAGAGAGAGAGAGAGGCAGACTCCATGCAAGGAGCCTGATGCAGGACTTGATCCTGGAACTCCAGGATCATGCCCTGGGCTGAAGGCAGGTGCTAAACCACTGAGCCACCCAGGGATTCCCCTGTTGTTCTTTTTCAATACTGATTTGGTGCCATCCCTCTTAGTATTGCTTTTGCTACATCTCATAAGTTTCAATGTGCTGTGTTTTCATTTGTCTTGAGGTATTTTCTAATTCCATTTTTAAAAAGATTTTATTTATGAGAGAGAGAGAGAGAGAGAAAGAGGCAGAGGGAGAAGCAGACTCCCTGTGGGGAGCCTGATGTGGGACTTGATCCCAGAACCCTGGGATCAAGACCTGAGCCAAAGACCAATACCAATGTTCAACCACTGAGCCATTCAGGTGCCTCACTAATTTCATTTTTTAAGAGGGGAGAGGGGCAGAGGAAGTGGAAGAGAGAGAATCTTAAGCAGTCTCCATGCCTAGTGCAGAGCCCGACAAGGGCTTGATCTCAGAACCCTGAGATCACAGCCTGAGCCGAAATCAAGAGTTGGTTGCTTAACCAATGGAGCCACCTAGGTGCCCCTCAACTGTTTAAATTTAAAGTAATTACTGATAGTGAAGGATTTAATATTGCTATTTTGCTGTTTTCTGTTAGTCCTGCAGTTCTTTGGTCTGCCTTTTCCTTTCTTCTGTCTTCCTTTCTGTTTTGTTGAATTTTTTGGTATTGATATGTTGTAATTCCTTTCTTTTTTCTTTTTTTTTTTTCCTTTCTTTTTTCTTTTGTAATTTCTACTGGTATTTTTTGTGGTTACCTTGGGGCTTACATAAAATATAGTTAGAAGAGTCTATTTAAAGCTGATAACAACTTAAGCTTAATCACATAAAGAACTCAACATTTTAACTTCTTCCCTCCCCCTACTTTGTTATTGCCATTGAATTAGCATCTATTCATATTATATCTTTTAATATATTTTTAGTTACTTTTAATACTTTAGTCCTTCAACTTTTATACTAGAATTAAAAATTACTTACTCATCACCATTACAGTGATACAGTATTCTGTATTTATCTATATATTGCCTTTACCAATGAGTTTCATATATTTTTTTAAAGATTTTATTTGATTTACCCCAAAGATTCAGATGCAATGAAACGCTGGGACACCTGCACCCCGATGTTTATAGCAGCAATGTCCACAATAGCCAAACTGTGGAAGGAGCCTCGGTGTCCATCGAAAGATGAATGGATAAAGAAGATGTGGTTTATGTATACAATGGAATATTACTCAGCCATTAGAAACGACAAATACCCACCATTTGCTTCAAAGTGGATGGAACTGGAGGGTATTATGCTGAGTGAAGTAAGTCAATCGGAGAAGGACAAACATTATATGTTCTCATTCATTTGGGGAATATAAATAATAGTGAAAGGGAATATAAGGGAATGGAGAAGAAATGTGTGGGAAATATCAGAAAGGGAGACAGAACATAAAGACTCCTAACTCTGGGAAACAAACTGGGGGTGGTGGAAGGGGAGGAGGGCGGGGGGTGGGGGGTGAGTGGGTGACGGGTACTGAGGGGGACACTTGACGGGATGAGCACTGGGTGTTATTCTGTATGTTGGTAAATTGAACACCAATAAAAATTATTTTATTAAAAAAATAAATAAAAATAAAGATTTTATTTATTTTTCATGACAGACACACAGAGAGAGGCAGAGACATAGGCAGAGGGAGAAGCAGGGCTCCTCTCCTGGAGCCTGATGCAGGATCTGATCCCACCGGGACACACCCTGAGCCAATGGCCGACTTTCAACCACTGAGCCACTCAGGCATCAGGAATTTCATATTATGCTATTGTGTTACTTTTTAACATCCTTTCAACCTGAAAGAACTCCCTTTACCATTTCTTTTTAAGGCAGTTCTAGTAGTGATGAACTCCCTCAGCTTTTGTTTGGGAAACCTTTATCTCTCCATTTTTGAGGGATAATTTTTGCCAGGTAAAAGTAGTCTTGGTTGGCAGGATTTTTTTCAGTTTGAATATATCATGCAACTCCCTTTCAGCCTACCAAGTCTCCGAAAACAACAACAACAACAACAAACACACACACACACACACACACACACACCACACACACACAAAAACACTGAGAGTCATAAATGTTCCCTTGTATATGAGAAATCACTTTTCTCTTGCTTCTTTCAAACTCCTCTTTGTCTTTGATTTTTGACAATTTAATTATAACATATCTCAGTGTGGCTATCTTTGGACTACTGTTTGGTGTTCTCTAGTTTCATCAATCTGTATGTACATTCCTTCTCCAGAATTGTAACATTTTCAGCTTCTATTCCTTTGAATAAGCTTTCTGATCACTTTTTAATCCCCTGTCCTCCTTCTGGGACTCCTATAATGTGTATATTGCTCTTCTTTATGGTATCTGCTAAGTCCCTTAAGATTTCATTTTCATTTGTTTTCTTTTTGCTCCTCTGACTGAATTATTTCCAAGGATCTGTCTTTGAGTTCCACTTATCCTTTCTTCTGCTTGATCTGGTCTGATATTGAACCCTTCTCGTGAATTTTTTAGTTCAGTTATTGTGTTCTTCAGCTCCATTTTCTATTAAAAAATATATATATATTCTACTGCCATGTTGAAATTATCACTTTGTTCATGCATTATTCTCTTGACCTCAGTGAGCATTTTTATTATGGTTATTTTGAATTCTCCATTAAGTAAATCATAAATCTCCATTTCACTAGGGTTTATTCTGGTGATTTATCTTATGCCTTTATTTGATACTTATCTGCCTGATTCTTATTTTCCTTGACTCTCTCTGTTGGTGTTGGGTGTTTTAAAACAAAAGCATGCACCTCACTCAGTCATCATGGACTGGCCTCATACAGACGACATCCAACGATCAGTCTGGCCAGAGATTCTGGGCATCTCTACAAACTCCTTTACTTTCCCCCCAGGAACAGCAGAAAGCTGTGTTTTTGTCTCTTTGCTCTGTGCTAAGCCATAAGGAGGAGCTATGGCATTCCATCAGTCCAAACCACAATCTCTGTTCTTTGTCAGGTGGCTACATTGCATTAAATTCTCAAGGTTCCAAGTCTATAAGACTGATGCCCAGTTTTAGAACAACCATGGAAAAGTTGGGACATATGATATATAAATTATTTCCCTTCCTCAAGGAGAAGCCGAGCTGGGATTTTTCATCTTCTCACTCTGTGATGAGCAGGGGTAGATACTATGATGTCTATCAGTCCAAACTGCCATCTCTGTTCTCTCCAAGGGAAGCCAGACTGTGCAAGTCCCATCAGAGCTCCAATATTATGACAAAAGCATCCTCTGGAGAGCCCTCCCAGAAAATGTAGGTACTGGAAATGCAAATCAACCCCCTTCTTTCCTGTGGAAGAAGCTGGGAGCTGGGGTGTGTGTTTGTCTCTTTCTGATTATATAGCACTATCCAGGGATAGGGATCCTGGCAAGAAGGTGTCCCCAATGTCCCTATAAGCTTTGTGAGTCTGGTTGCATGTTCACTTGGGGTACAGGAGACTTTCAATTAGTATCTTGATTTTCTCAAAAGAGAATCTGTGAAATGCTGCTGTATATGTTTGTTTCTGAGGGAAATGAGGGTTCAGGGTTTACCATCTGTCATCTTGCTAATGTCCCCTTCCCCAATTGCTTATTGCAAAAATTCCTGATTTTTTCATCACTGCTTTTTAGTTATTCAATGGGCATAAGAGAAAATATTCCTTTCTGTAGGAAACCAAAAATCTATGTATGTGTATAAATATCAAAACTTGTTTCTTTAATTTTTTTATTGGAGTTCAATTTGCCAACATTTAGCATAACACCGCCAGTGCTCATCCCGCCACGTGCCAGCACCTCATGGCCCATCACTCCGTCCACCCAACCACCCGCCCCCCCCCCCACCTCCCTTCCACCACCCCTTGTCCATTCCCAGAGTTAGGTGTCTCTCATGTGTTGTCACCCTCACTGATATTTTCACTCATCTTTTCTCCTTTCCTTTCTTTATTCCCTTTCACTAATTTTTATATTCCCAAATGGAATGAGACCCTATAAGTTTGTCCGTTTCCGATTAAATTATTTCACTCAGCAGATACCCTCCAGTTCCATCCACCGGTCGAAGCAAATAGTGGGTATTTGTCGTTTCTAATAGCTGAGTTAATACTCCATTGCATACATATAACACATCTTTTTTATCCATTCATCTTTCGATGGACACCGAGGCTCCTTCCGCAGTTTGGCGTATTGTGGACATTGCTGCTATAAACATTGGGGTGCAGGTGTCCTGGCATTTCACTGCATCTGTATCTTTGGGGTAAATACCCCAGCAGTGCAATTGCTGGGTCTTAGGGCAGATCTATTTTTATTTTTATTTATTTATGATAGTCACACACAGAGAGAGAGAGAGAGAGAGGCAGAGACAAAGGCAGAGAAAGAAGCAGGCTCCATGTACCGGGAGTCTGACATGGGATTCAATCCCGGGTCTCCAGGATCGCGCCCTGGGCCAAAGGCCATGTGCCAAACCACTGCGCCACCCAGGGATCCCCAGATCTATTTTTAACTCTTTGAGGAACCTCCACACAGTTTTCCAGAGTGGCTACACCAGTTCACATTCCCACCAACAGTGCAAGAGGGTTCCCCTTTCTCCACATCCTCTCCAACATTGGTTGTTTCCTGTCTTGTTAATTTTCACCATTCTCACTGGTGTGAGGCAGTATCTCATTGTGGTTTTGATTTGTATTTCTCTGATGGCAAGTGATGCGGAGCATTTTCTCATGTGCTTGTTGGCCATGTCTATGTCTTCCTCTGTGAAATTTTTGTTCATGTCTTTTGCCCATTTCATGATTGGATTGTTTCTTTGGTGTTGAGTTTAATAAGTTTTTTATATATCTTGGATACGAGCCCTTTATCTGATACGTCATTTGCAAATCTCTTCTCCCATTCTGTAGGTTGTCTTTGAGTTTGTTGGCTGTTTCTTTTTGCTGTGCAGAAGCTTTTTATCTTGATGAAGTCCCAATAGTTCATTTTTGCTTTTGTTTCTCTTGCCTTCGTGGATGTATCTTGCAAGAAGTTGCTGTGACCAAGTTCAAAAAGAGTGTTGCCTGTGTTCTCTAGGATTTTGATGGATTCTTGTCTCACATTTAGATCTTTCATCCATTTTGAGTTTATCTTGTGTATGGTGTAAGAGAATGGTCTGCATGGGATGTTCAATTTTCCCAGCACCATTTATTGAAGAGACTGTTTTTTCCAATGGATAGTCTTTCCTGCTTTGTCGAATATTAGTTGACCATAAAGTTGAGGTTTTTGTTTCTATTCTATTTGTGTGTGTATACCATTCTATACTGATATTACTTACTATTACTTACTATACTGATAAATTCTGTGAGATATATACTATATTTAAAACTTCCTCTTAAATTATGTTTTTATCAGCTGTTCTAATATTTCTAGTTTTTTAAATGTGTTTGGCAGTCGTGTGTTTTTTTTAAAAAACTTATTTGCAATAATTCAAAAGAAATTTCAAATAACATAGAAGGTCATATAAACCTTTCACTGAGCTTCTCTCCTTTGATACAGAAGAATATCACAAACCAGGACACTGATATTGTTACAATGTGTATAGTTCTATGCCATTTTATCATATGTGTAGATTTTTGTAAACTACCACCACAATCCAGATAGAGGACTATCCTATCATCACAAAGTTCTCAGTCATGCTACCCCTCTATATAGTTACACTACCACTTCTTGCCCACCCCCGCTATCCCTAAGCCCTGACAAACACTAATATGGTACCCATCTTTATAATTTTGTCATTTCAGAAGTGTTATACAAATGGAACCTTATAGTATACAACCTTTGAGATTGCATTTTTCGCTCACCATAATGCCCTTGAAATCCAGCTAAGTGTTGTGAATCAATGGTTCATTCCTTTTTGCTGCTAATACATGACATGGATTACCACAGCTTAACCTTTTGCCTACTGAGCAACACTTTGGCTGTTTCCAGTTTTTGGCTATACAAATAAAGCTGTGATTTTCTGTATATAGGTTTTCTTAATATTTTATTTATTTATTCGAGAGAGAGAGAGGAGGAGAGAGAGAGAGAGGCATAGACACAGGCAGAGAGAGAAGCAGGCTCCATGCAGGGAGCCTGATGTGGGACTCGATCCTGGGTCTCCAGGATCACACCCTGGGCTGAAGGCAGTGCTAAACCGCTGAGCCACCTGGGCTTCCTCCTGAGTACAGTTTTTATGAAGACATACATTTTCATTTCTCTGAGATCAATATCTATAACCCTAATTGCTAAGCCATGCCATTACTTATTTTTTATTACTGGAGTTCAATTTGCCAACATGTAGCATATCACCCAGTGCTCACCCTGTCAAGTGTCCCTCTCAGTGCCCATCATCCAGTCACCCCAACCTACTTATTTTAAAGAAACTTTTCTAGAGCAGCTAAAAAATTTTATACTATCAGGAATGTATGAAAGATCTAGTTTCTCTGCATCCTTACCAACATTGGACATTGTGTCTTTTTTTTCAAATTTTAGCTGTTCTAATGGGTCTGTAGTGATCTCTCATGGGGCCTTAATTGCATTTCTCTAATGCCTACTATGTTAAGCATCTTTTATGTACTTGTCTGCCATCCATATACCCTATTCAGTGAAATGTCTCTGTTTTTGCCCATTCTCTAACTGGATGTTGAGTAATGAGAGTTCTTATATATCTAGATGAGTCCTTTATCAGATATGTGTTTGCAAATATTCTCCTGGTTTTTAGCATGTCTTTCATACTCTTAACAAGGTCTTTACAAATTAAGAGTTTTAACTTTTGATGAGGTCCAATTTACGGATTTCTTTTATGGATCATGCTTTTGGTAGTATGTTTAAAATTCCTCACCAGCCCTAGGTCCTGTTCTATATTTTCTTCTAAAAAGTTTTTAAGTTTTACATTTTACATTTAGATCTGTGACCCATTAAAGATGATTTGTGTATGTGAAGTTAGGTTGAGGTCTTTTGTTTGTTTTGTTTTTT